>NW_027096546.1:19126-60000 GCF_019320115.1 Miscanthus floridulus | reverse complement strand
ACCTGGTGTCCATCAGGGACCGCCACGGGATCCAGGCGGACAGTGAGCTGCGGATCATCGAGGCCGACGCCGACCTGTACCTCGCTGAGATCGACGGCAAGGTCATCGTGAAGATTGGATCAAGATACGATTGTGAGCACCTCATCCCAGAAGGCTTCCAGGTCGTGGCGCACGGAGATGGCTACGCCGTCTGGGAGAAAAACTGAGGCAAATTTGTGCTTCGTCCGGCACGAAGAGTTTTAGCAGATTTGACCTGCATTTTTATTAGCTTATTGTTCCTACTAATATGGGATAACTACCACCTGTATTCGAGATTTAAGTACTTTGGAGGTGGTTGGTTCTTTAGTCGCTTTTAAAATTTATGTCACATCAAATGTTTAGATATTAATAAGTAGCATTAAATATACATTAATTACAAAACCAATTACATAGATGGAGGCTAATTTGCGAGACGATTTTTTAAGCCTAATTAATCTGTCATTGGCACATGTTTACTGTAGCACCACGTCGTCAAATCATGGACTAATTAGGCTTAAAAGATTCGTCTCGCAAAATAGTCGCAAGTTGTGCAATTAGTTTCGTAATTAGTCTATATTTAATACTCCATGCATGTATCCAAACATTCGATGTGACAGGAATTTTAGGAGGGACTGCAGTAACAAAACAGGGCCTTCATCATCCGTAAATAAGTGAGGATGAGGGCCATGCATCTATATAATTTTGAGGAATAATGGCAGAAAATAACTTTTTTCACTGAATATGATGGGCGTATGGTTCTTTGTAATGCATTACCAATAGCCAAGATGCAATAGCTGTGGCATAAGAAAACATGTTTCACGAAAGGAAATAATGTTCGAGCAAAAGAATAATGTTTTTTGTTGGTGATGTGATTGTTGTCAATCGTATATGCTAGGTATAATATATTCACGGTATATGGACAATAGTCACTCACTCGCTCCTAAGAGCATCTCCAATAGTTAAATAAAACTCCTAAAAATCCTGATTTAGAATGCTCCAAAAGATTATTGCAAACAAAAAAAAACTTCTCCAAGGGTTCCTTTTCTTTTTTTTCACGATCATGCTGTAACACATTCTGGCTTTGACTGATCACATCTTGGTTGACCTAAGCACACAACGCCTCCATTTACCCACGCCTGCCATAAGAGCAACTCCAACAGGGCCACACAAATCAGAGCCCCAAATTTAGACCCCCAAATCCATTTAGGTAAACACTGACGAAAGGGACCCGCTCGCCATCCTCACGCTCTGTCTACTAAGCTATACACACGGGGTAGAGGAGAAGCAGCAAGCAGCGCCAGATCCGCGACATTGCGGCGTAGCTTGTCGGGGGTCGGGAAGAGCAGGAGGCGGAGCGGATCGCAAGAGGCTGAGTAGGAACGTCGGGAAACGCCGGCGAGGGGCGTGCCGCGCCAGGAGGAGGTCGCGCCGCCGGGCCACGCCGGGAGATGGTCGTGCCTTCGGGTCGTGTCGAGCAGTGGCGGGGCCGCGCTGTAACACTCGTGCCGAGCAGGGGAGGGGACTCGAGCTCGCCGGGAGGGGAGGATTGGCGCTCGCCGGAGCCCAGAGGGGAGGCCGGCGCGGTGGAGGCGGAGGCGAGCGGCTACACTCGCGCGGAGGGAGGTGCTCGCGTGGGGAAAAACCGTAGCAACGGCCGGATGGGGGCTGAGGGGTTGTAAGGAAAATGGACCCTTGGCACATTTACTTTGGATTTTGGTGTTTGATGACCAACACAACCAAATTGGACTAATGAATTTGCAAGTGTTTGTTTTGTAGTCCAATAGGGTGCAAGACGTGACTTGGACGAAGGCGACGTGATGATCCGATGACAACACCTCAAGCAAGACATTAGAAGCACAAGTGAAGACCCAAGATATCAAGCAAAGTCCAAGCACGAAGATAGGAACCAAGCCGTACGCAAGATCGCGAAGAAACGAGCTCGCAGAGGCGACCGAACGCTGGACCGGACGCTGAAAGCGCGACCAGACGCTGGACCGGTGGCTCGGCAGACAGGCGACCGGACGCTAGCGGCAACCGACCGGACGCAGAAACACAGCGTCCGATCGAGTACAGAGAGGTTCCAGGCGCGCGAAACTACGCCCGGACGCGTCCGGTGGCAGGCGACCGGACGTTGGCAGCGTCCGATCGGTAGTTCGCGGCTGCAACGGTCGGGACGACCGGACGCGTCCGGTCAGGACGATCTCAGTGTCCGGTCAGTAGCAGAATTGCGGGAGTTCGACCCCAACGGCTACTTTCTCAGTGGGGCTTATAAATACAACCCCCAACCGGCCATTTGAGCAGTGTGGAGCTGAGAAAACATACCAAGGGTGTTGATACACCATTTTAGTGATCTCCACTTGCATAGTGCTTAGTGTTTCATCAGGTGATTAGCGTAGGTGCTTTGCGAAGTGCTTAGGTTGATTAGACCACCGCTTATGCGCTTGCTCTAGGTGTATGCCTAGTGTTTAGTGAGGTTTGCATACCTCTTGCCACCCCGTGCTTGCGAGCACAAGAGTTGTACATCGGAGGGGCTTGAAGTCTTGCGAGATCGCACCAACCGCGTTTGTGGTGTGGCCGCCACCGTGTACCGAAGGGAACAAGGCCCGCGGCGTTTCGGCCGAAAGCTTGATAGTGAAGACGGTGGGGAGCATCCGGGAGAGGCTTGCCGGAAGGCACATCGGAGACCCACTTGCGCGTGGGGAAGGCCCGAGGCTATCCACGGAGTTACCCGACCGGGAGCTTCGCCCTTGCGAGGGATTCCTTGCGAGGGGCTCCAACGAGGACTAGGGGGAAGCTTGCGCGCTTCTCGATACCTCGGTAAAAATACCGGAGTCGTCGACGGGAGTTTGCATATCTCTACCTTGCTCTTTAAGCTTCCGCATTTACATTGATCATATTATTATCATTTACGGTAGAGATAGCAACACACTAGCAAAACCGTAGTTGCACATCTAGATAGATTATCTTTTGCATAGGTTTTGCTAGAGGTAGAAAAAGAAGCCATAGTTTGGAGTTAAATTTTTAAGTTGCCTAATTCACCCCCCCTCTTAGGCGTCCACGTGTCCTACAGGGGTTAAGCCCCCATTCTCACACACAAATGGGGTCTGGAGGGTGAATTTTGATGTCCACCACAAATTGGGGGGCTTGAGTAGTGGCCATGCTGGAGCTGAGTTTTTGGACTGGACATCTATATTTAAGTAGGAGCCCTGCTGAGTTGCTCTGATCGCCGTTTGCAGCCACCCCACGGTCGGCCGCTGCCTCCACCAGCCTGCGGGCAGCAAAGCCGGAACCACCCCCAACTAGGACAGCGGCGGTCACAACCATCCAGGACCGTGCACCTAGCGCACCGGATCGCCGCTTAGAGAAGCAGGTGAAGGAAAAATGTGCAAGTGATGGAATTTCATCCACTTTGTGGCGCTAGTTCACAGATCGTGAAGGCCAAGCACAAGAGTATACATGAGGAGTTAGAGAAGGATTTTGTGCAGGGTACAAAAAACACAAGCTCGGAAAGGAGTTGCTACTTGTTAGAGACCAACTTTTTCACCTATGCGCCAAAACAGGTGATTCCCAACTTGACGGATATGCTTGCAAAACAATGCAAAAGCATTGTGTGACTAGGACTGAACAAAAAAAAAACTTATGGCTCGTTGGCACGCTTGGCCGTGACCAACTTGGCTCGTTAGAATTTTTTAATGGGGCCAATCCAAAGTTTTAGAACAAACCAAACGAGATAGAAAGGCCCAGAGAACAACCATCAAGTTGTTAGCCCAACAAGACCCACCTTCAACCCTAGCTTTGGAAAGCACGCATCTCTTGTCCGCTTGTTCCGCAAGCCAACCTTCACCATGTCTCTCTTATGTAACTCCATAAACATGAGCGTCGCCTGCTAGGCTGCTACTCTTAGGCGGACTCTGTTATATCGTCCCGTGGCCCCGTCCCATCGTCATCCACAACGGACCTAGAATCAGAAATCAAGACCTCTCCATCACTCAAGTAAAGGAGGACGAGGTAGAGGAGGATTTGCATCCACATCCACCAGCCAAACCCCTAGTTTAAGAACATACTCCTCGTTGGCATCAGCACAGGTGGCTCTAGGAAAGCTATAATGACCATGAGTGTTCTAAATGTAGAGAAACCCAAGAGGGGGGAAGGCCAAATTGGGCCTTTAAACATTTATGACTGCCCTGTTCGTTTTGTTGAAAAGTCATGGCTGAAAGTACTGTTCGCTGATTTGTTGTGAGAGAAAAACAATGTTCGTTCGCTGAAATAGTACGGCTCATAAGACAAGCGAACATGACCTATGTCTCTACTAGAACTTCACTAGAAAACCCGTAAATTAAAGCATGTGGATCACAACACCACATTTACTTGTCTTTGCGACGGTCGAGCAAAAGAATTACGCACACTTCAAAGGTAAACCACATGATTACAACTTTACAAGCAATCCTTTCTACAAACACCATCATAAAAGCAATTACAAACAACAAATAACGTGTTGAAATGCCCATAACCCATCGTTAGCACCTACTGATACACTATCGTTCATGATAGCAGCATTGTTCCTTATACCCATGCATTCAAAAATACTCAAATGTCGCTAGATCATAGAAAGCTTAATTATCAACAACATTGATATAATAAGATTTGTCATATGAGATCTCTAAGACGGCTTAAACTACCGCTGAACTTAACTAAAAATTCTGATGATGACCAAAATAGGAGCTACTTCAAAGTTCCATAAATGGAGATGTAGTACTCCAAAAATAGTGCACTTTCCCAATATGTAAATATTATTAGAAACACTACCTCTTTTGTTCATATCAAAAGCTCTAATTATTCAGTTACGATGACTTAAAATACGTCAGATCTAAAAGATCTAGATTCTCGTCATTGAATAAAAGAAACAAAGAACAATGATGCTATGTGTGCTCCCGTGAGAGAAACAGGAGGCTCCCTTTTTATAGAATCAGACTAGCCCACTACATGAAACAACATGTCATGGAGGACTAGGCCCATTATAACACACCATGTCACGTCACGAGTCATGACACATGCGCGCGTGGCACATCTTTCACCTCTTTCAACTTCTTAATAGGTGCGCACAATAATTATCTATTTAAGTCAACATCTAGTTACAATCCCATGTGGCACTAAACATTTTTTGCACCTAAAATTAAGATTTGTTGGGGCCAAACTTAATAATCAATAAAATCCAACGTGATGACCAACTCATATGTTGTAGATTTAGTACTTCATTGATGTCTTGAATGTCACGCTCTCTCTCCTTGAACCACCGCCCCCACAGTGGTCTACGGTAGCGAAGCCCCCAAGC
Source organism: Miscanthus floridulus (assembly GCF_019320115.1). NCBI lineage: Eukaryota > Viridiplantae > Streptophyta > Magnoliopsida > Poales > Poaceae > Miscanthus > Miscanthus floridulus. Next base: position 54,650 of record NW_027096546.1, on the reverse strand, counting down.
CGTAGCCTCACGCACAAGAGATGTTCTTGAGAGATGGCTTTGTTCGCAGGACTCAACCGGTCGACATGACAAGCAAGTTGGTATCTTGACGAGTTAGAAGCAATTAAGCGAGGACCCACTAACCCGCCGACCTCAGTCGACAAGAACACCACCGTGCCGATCCGAAAACCACTTTAGGCCTTAAAATTTAGGGTGTCACGTGGATGTTGTATTGATTATTCGCATATTAATAAAAAATAAATTATAAAATCCATCAGTAATCCGTGACACGAATCTATTAAACATAATTAACTCATCATCAACACATGTGTTACTGTAACACCACATTGTCAAATCATAGACTAAATATATTTAAAAAATTCGTTTAAAAAATTAGTTATAATCTATATAATTAATTATTATTTTAATCTATATTTAATACTCTAGATATATATCGAACATTCGATGAAATATGAAGTACAAAGAGATCTCAACGAGTCCACGAGTCCTTACCCTCGTCGACATCCACGACGACGAGGACACGCGCGAAACGCACACGCACCGCCGGCCCGGCCCTCGCGTACTGGTTAGGTGGGCCGGCCGACCACAAGGCGAATACAAAAAATACCCACTTGGGACGGTATTATCTGGATTTTTTTTTGAAACTTGGTATTATCTGGATCTAGTCTAGTACTAAAAAAACAATTGTGGTCCCCGTGCCACCGCGAGATCCCAGTCTGACTTTCTCCAATGTGGAGTTGTTTATTCAGTCCAACGACCGGTCGTCACTCGTCAGGGTCTTCCAGTTCCATTCCACGATCCACACAGGAACAGGGTCTTAATTTCTCTCTATGGCAATTTTCATCTTGTTTGAACACTAGTCCATTAATTCTTGAGTTATTAGTCCTATAGTAAGGTCTGCTAGCACCAAGCAATTGCTAACCAAGGATTGAAGTAACATCAATAGTACTCCACTTTATTTTCTTATAGCAACATCAATGGTATCTTTCTGAAAAAAAAGGAGTATATTTATTGGTCCAGCACGAAATTAACGTGCGTTGAGCTCATGATATGCACTAATCATAAGATAAGAATGCCAAACCGGGCACTATAATAATACCGTATGGACCTCCACAGATTACTAGATTAGAATACCACTGTAATCGAAGCCGCTTGCATCCACCTAACCTAACCATGTATCTTCGCCGGCCACTTCTATTTCTGATCATCCATCCATTCATATCTCAAACTATCTGCACCCGTTCACACTGATGACGAGAAACGTGCGCCAAAACAACCCGGGGCGGCACCGCTTGGACTCCGCGTGACGCTCGTGCCGGTGCGCATGCACGCGCGCGTAGGTGAAAAAATCGGTAATGCTCCTGTTTGAACAACGTTTCGGACGCTCGTCAAAAAACGATTCGATCGGGGCTTTGTCTTATCCGTCTGCTCGACACCCTCTCCATCCCCATCCCGTGTCTGCACGTTTTACTTCTCTCGCTCTTCTCACCCTCTCCTCCTCCCGGCTCCTCCACTCTGCTCGCGCCGCCGCCCCTCCCTCCCTCCATGACCTCCATGCCGCGACGGCGGCGGCGGCTTCCGGCGAGCCGCCCCTCCCTCCCTCCTTACCTCCTTCCCTCACTCTGCGACCTCCATGCAACTGGAGATGAGGGCGGCGGTGGCGGCTTCCGGTGAGCCGCTCCTCCCTCCCTCCCTCGCTCAGCGACCTCCATGCAATCGGAGAGGAGGGCGATGGTGGCGGCTTCCGATGAGGTAGGTGGGTCCATCTCTGGCCCTCCTCCTTCTATATCCTTCCTCCTCATATGGATTTGAGCTCTTCTCCTCCTACCCCTCCTCTGGATCTGGATCTGAGGAATGCGGCGGTGGCTAAGGTTCCGACGAGCTCTATTGCAGTAGGCTTGCTTTGATGTTGCAACAAGCAATATTTTCTTTACTGCATTAGTTTTTTTTTTCTGATGTTGCATCTCACATTGAGCCTTTTGTTTATGTTGTTACAATAGCGTCATTTTGCTGTTGCAACAAGCAATATTTCTTTATTGCATTAGTCTTTTTTCCGATGTTGCATCTCACATGGTGTTTTTGTTTCTGTTATTGTAGCAGTGTTGTTTCGCTGTTGCAACAAGTTTTTTTCTTTGTTGCATTGGTTTTTTTTTCTGATATTGCATCTCGTACTGCGTTTTGTTTTCTGTTTTTGCAGGAGCTTTGGTTTGCTGTTGCAACAAGTAATTTTTCTTTGTCGCATTAGTATTTTTTCTGAAGTTGTATCTCGTATTACAGTAGCTTTGTTGTGTTATTGCAGTCGCTCTTTTACTGATGTTGCAGTAGACTTGTTCTGATGTTTCACCTCGCATTGTGCTTTTGTTTGATGTTGCAAATAATTTTCTGATGGGAGTGCGTTGGGGGCGGGCGAGGTTGGGGGCGAATGGGAAACCCGTTCTATTCGATCCATTCCGTGCGCGGAGGGTGGGCGAGGTTAGGGGCGGGCGGGTTCCCTGCGCGGGGAGCGGAGGATGAACGGTTCGATCTCTTCTGTTCCGTGCCGGACGGACGTGATCCCGTGCGGGAGGGCGAGGCGTTGTAGGAAGGGCCCGATGTCGTTGCGTCCACGCACCGTCCATGCGCCAGCGCTGCCCTATAAAAATCCCACAGCACAGCACCCTGAAACATCATCGCCGCGACCTCGGAGTCCAAGACACCTTTTTCCGCCACTTTCTCGCGACACCGACGCCACGTCGTCGCACAGCCACCACCCCGCCATGGCGCCGAGGCTGGAGCGCGGCGGGTTCCAGCTCCCGAACACCGAGCAGGAGAACTCCCTCTTCCTCCGCGCGCTCATCTCCGTCGTGTCCGGGGACACCGCCGCCCCCGCCGCGCTGCTCCCGGAGGCGTCAGCACCGGCGGCCGCGGCCGTAGAGGTTCCCGCTCCCGCTCCCGCGGCGTGCGTCAGGTGCGGCGCGGACGGGTGCCCCGGCAGCGGCTGCGAGCTCGTCGCCGGGTCGAGCAGCGACAGCGACGGCGCAGAATGCTCCGCGTCCGCGAGCCGCGGCAACGGTGGAGGAAGCGTGGGCAAACGGAGAGGGAGGGGGAAGAGGGTGAGCCAGTACATGGGCGTGCGGCGGCGGCCGTGGGGCAAGTGGGCCGCGGAGATCCGCGACCCGCGCCGCGCCGTGCGCAAGTGGCTCGGCACGTTCGACACCGCCGAGGACGCCGCGCGCGCCTACGACGTCGCCGCGGTCGAGTTCCGGGGCCAGCGCGCCAAGCTCAACTTCCCGGCGGACGCTGCCGCCGCGGCGCCCGCGCCGGCTCCTTCCTGGGCGGGGGCGGCTGTGCAGCCGCACCACCGTCCAGTGCCCGATCAGAGCCTCCGCGAGAACTGCGGGTCCAACGCCGCGTCGCCGGTGCACGTGGCGCAGGCGCCGACCACGCAGCAGGGAATAATAAGGCCGGCGCCGAAGGAACAGGACATCTGGGACGGGCTGAACGAGATCATGATGATGGATGACGGCAGCTTCTGGTCCATGCCATGATCCTGCTCCTGCACCTTCGTCCATCCATCTCCGGATCTTCCTCTTGTTTTAGTGCTTTTATATTTTATATGATGAGATTCCATGATTGTTTTTTAGGGAAGAGATTCCATCATCTCCCTATGAAAAGGAACACACTTTAGCTTCACGAGAGATTGATCGGCATGCAGGCGCACCTAAAACTAATTACTGACTGATTCGCGAGACAAATCTATGCGAGATAAATCTACTAAATCTAATTAATTCATATTAGCATATGTTTATTGTAGCACCGTATTGTCAAATCATGAACTAATTAGTCTTAATAGATTCGTCTTATAAATTAGTCTTAATTCGTACAATTAGTTTTTTAATTAGCCTATACTTAATACTCGAAATTAGCGTTCAACGTCCGAACTAAACTTTAGCTAACGGATGCCATCAGATGACTGTACTGTGAATCTGTAACTCGTCAGTCACCAATCGCTTTCATACGACTTTTACACCGACCTCTGACCACCGTTGTCGTGTGACTACGTTTACAGTATGAGTCGATGAGTGGCTACAAACAATCCAGCGTTCCTCGGTTCCTTCGCCTTCGTTACCTGAGTCTTTGACCACGGGCGCTGCACGTGCACCCACATCCACCTTTAGGCCTCCTTTGGATGGGAGGGTAGAAAAAGGATAGGAAAAGGAAAATTATAGGAACGAAGTACACCACTTCTCTAATCCTATGGAATTAGAAACATAGGAATATGGACTTGGAAGCCCTTTGGCAACAACTCAGGAAAACCAAAGTAATTGTACAGCGTGCTGCTCTCAATTTGAATTAAACTGGCCCGTTCTCAATTTGGCGGCTTGGCCCATTCATGACGCACAGCCGAAGGCCTCAGGAGATAGGGCAAGCAGACTAGCAGTAGCAGAGCAGTGACGGCGCACTCCCAGCCTCCGATCACGCTCGCACGGCGGCTCCGCCCCGCGCGCCCGCGCTGCTCGCCCGCTCGGCCGGCCGCCCTTCGGTCCTCCATAGCTACACGTCGGCGACGCGCGCGATCCGCTGGGTCCATTCCTTCCTCCGCGCTCGCGCTGCTCCGCCGACCGCCCCGCCATTGGCCCGCTGCCGCTCCGCCGACCGCCACCGCTGTTGGCCCGCGCCGGGACCGCGAATCGATCGAAGTCCAGACGGCGGCCGTGCCCTGCGCGCCTGGGCCCGGTGGCCTCCTACTGTAGAGAGGGAAGTGATGCGCCTATATGCACACGCGCCTGTACAAACCACATCCTGTTCATCTCCAAGCACACAGTTCATCTCCAAACACAACGAGCTCACCTCCAAACTCTTCAAGAGCTCTGACCAGATACTTCATACGGTGAGTCATGAATCTCATAATTTTGTTTTTGTTCTGTACACGTCAATCTTGCTAGTGACATTTATTTGTTATTTCACATCTCGAATACCAGGTGGTAGCCATCTGTTTATAGTGAATCTGCAACATATTTGAGTACCCTACTTGGTTTTCCACTGTGTTAGTCATGGATCCAAACTATCGACGCCGATCACAAAATGAAGATGAATTCATGTTATTTGTTCTCCCTACCATAGAAGATTCATCAAAGCCATCATCTAGTAAAAAACCTATACATACATCAAAACTGTCAGGAGCTAAGCGTGTTCAAGAAATCTTAACAGGCCATGAGAGCCTAAGTAAAAGGAACTTCAGAATGGAAGTTGGTGTTTTCCAAGCTTTGGTCAATAAGTTGCATGAGAAGCAACTACTTGATGATTCAAGGATCTCAGTAGAAGAGAAGGTTGCTATATTCTTATATGCACTAGCAAAAAATGCAAGTAATGAGACCTTGCAATATGAGTTTCAGCACAGTGGAGAAACAATTAGTCGTCATTTTGGAGCAGTGCTTGATGCAATTACACAGCTTACATGTGTATATATACGCCCACCTTTGCTACACCCGCACCAGATTTTGCGAAAACCAAAATTCCACCCCTTCTTTCAGGTATGAACAAATGCACTTGATTGTTTTCTTAAATTTCATACGTTCAAACAAACTACTTAAAGACAATATACCATATAAATAATGTTATTTTTTTTATTTATGTAGGATTGTGTTGGCTGTATTGATGGGACTCATATACCAATGATACTTCCACTAGATCAGCAAGAACCATATCGGAATAGAAAGCAAACACTATCTCAGAATGTTATGGTAGCATGTGACTTCGATCTAAAATTTGTACATGTTCATGCCGGTTGGGAGGGATCAGCTTCAGATGCAAGGGTTCTACACGATGCACTTAACCATGGCTTTGAAGTACCTCCTGGTAAATTTTTTCTAGTAGATGCAGGTTATGCAAACACAACACAATTCCTTGCGCCATATCGTGGAACAAGATATCATTTAAAGGAACGAGGAAGAGCTAAGCAAAAGCCTCGAGATTACAAAGAATTGTTCAATCTTCGACATGCACAGCTAAGGAACCATATTGAGCGGGCAATTGGCATATTAAAAATGAGGTTTCCTATTCTGAAAACTGGTGCACACTACCCGGCTAATAAACAAGTGGACATATCAGTTGCTTGTTGTGTTCTACACAACTTCATATGCCTACACAACGGAGATATGTTGTGGCCATGTACCTCCAATGTTGAAATTGATGCAAACCAGATTGTTGATGTGCCAGATGGAGATCTGAACTACAATGGTGACATACAAGCATTCAATAACGCTAGAGAAGCTGGGAATCAAAAGCGAGACGACATAGCACGAAGGATGTGGGCTCGTTACGTAGCACGAAGGCCTTAGTACCATTGTATATAGTGATATTAAATTCAGGGTCATTGTAGCCCTTGTACTCCAAATTAGCAACTTAATATATTCTAGTATTCTACTTGCATCTCTCTAAATAAAATCCATGAGATAGCACTCTACTTTTTTACCCCTCGCTGTCATGGCATATACACCAAAAGAGCAACTAGCTACAACCAAGTTTACCAAAAGCTCTCAGTCTAATGCAAAAGTACATCTTGGCATCTCTCTAATCCTGAAACAAATCCTGAAGGTTTGTTTGCGCACGCCCAATTTCCCTTTTAAGCCAAGCCAACCGTAATTCATCGGTAGAAAATGATAAGAATACTTCCCTGTTCTCCTTGCATTTGAAGATGTCGGCTGCCACCAATATTTCTCCCATCTGTAGACCCTGTAAGCGTTCAACCATACTGACACACTTGTTGATGCTGTATGGATCCTCCAATTTTTTCTCCTCAATAGCAGCAAATCGATCTATTTTTCCTTCTTCAGTTTTAGGTATCTCTCATGAAATCCATCATCCGAGAGAGCAACTTTGCTCTTTTGTTTCTTATTACCACGTCGAGAATCAGATGCCTCTCTATGCATGTGTGTGGAGGTAGGTGCAGCTTGTGGCTAATGGACATGATTAGATGAAGGCTGCGAAAAATCAAAGTTTGCCTCCTCTGTCTCTTCATCAAGATGAAACTGTAGATCTGATTCACCCGGAGCATTTAACGTTGGAGATGGTGAGTCATATGTGTCAGCCACTTGTGTTGTTTGTGTTGATGGAACTAACACATTCTTTGCTTTGCTTGCATAATGGTCCATGCCTTGACGGGTTCTCCCTTCGGCATGACGACCTGCAGGATGACGTGCAACAAAAAAAATGATTACCAAATTTAAGAAATCAAAGAGACATGCAAATAAAAATGTGCAGAATATGTAAGCCTCACCATCGTACAGTGAAGATAAAGCATCATAATATGGGAATGACCTATCTTGCCAATGGAAAGCGTCCTTATTGTTGTTGCGAGCAGTAAAACTAGACCAAACACTTGCAGGCGCAGTCACCATCATTCGCTCAGTATCCCATCCAAATCCACTTTCAGCCAGCAAATCTTTAACACTTCGGTATGCTTTCTTCAAGTCTTGCTCCTGCTGTTTGACTTGGTTAATAGAATATGATGTACCAAACTTTGCATTCACGCGACGAACAATGTTTGTCCATGCGTCCTTACTCCAAGCATTATGTGTTCTGAAACCCGGCACATCATGTTCTTTTAAAAGATCAATAAGGAATAGTTTCATTTGGTGACTCCATCTGGCTCTCTTTGTGGTCCCCAAATTCACTGCAGTTCAGAAGATTATATAGACTCTGTTTCATCAGGAATATGCAACTATAAATTATAGGCAGGGTACTGGTGCATCTGAAATGAGAAGAAGCATCACCTAATTCCTAGGTATTTTCTGTAGACCAATGCTCATCGTCAGCATAATCAGACCATTGTGATTGGGAGTGGTGTTGTTGTTTATCAGACAAAGTGCGTTGATCAACCACATTAATCTGAGTGGATCCTTTCCACGGCATCAGTACCCTTGCAATAAAATAAAGTATGTTATATGATTTAGGCATATAAAATATGGTAGAACAAACTACTTTGCATCAGTTCATTCTGCTTCTTGTAGCTGCAGGCTCCCGACGCTAGTAACAGCCCGGCCAAGCCCGTGGCCAGCGGCACTTGCTGTTGCGCCTCTTGTCTGCTCGCCGCAACCATCCCCCACCCCCAAATCCTCCTCTTCCATGGCTACAACCTGCTAGCGAGTGGCGCTGTGGCGGCCTGCTGGGTATGGCGAGCGGCACGGCATGGCGGCGCCGGTGCGCGGCATGGTTAGGGCTGCGGCGAGCGGCGCGGGCGCGGGGCAGGGCTAGGGCGAGCGGCGTGGCGGCAGCAGCTGCCGCTGGGGCCTCGTCCTCGAGATGCCGTGCGGTCGCATGGGGAGCTCCGCCTCCGACTCGCTTCTGATGGGGAAGAATAACGCACTTGCAGATGGGGAAAAGGAAAGTACCTGGATGACGGAGGAACTCGCGGATGCATGATTCCGTACGGCGTTGTCGCTGCGAGTGCCGGACTAGGTGGCCGGAGATGGGTTCCGACGGATTGGGTCGCCGACGTTGAGGCAGGCTGACTCGATGGTCTGCGATGGGAAGGACCTCGCGCCGTCTCGTGCAGAGGTGACGGCGCCGTCGACGCCTCAACCGGGGATGGCGCGGCCATCGCCTGCGCCGACGACGGTGTTCGTCAGCCGTCCCGGCGATGGGGCGGCCGCTGTTGCCCCTTGGCTTGCGATGGGGATTGGGGAAATATTCTGTTTCGACTGGGCTGGAAATGTTCTGAAAGACACAAGCGCGAAGCGAATCAAGCGAGCGGGAGACGAGCGAGGGCGTGAGGCGCGCGAGCTGTCCTTTTCGCGCCAGGAAAGTTTTCAAGAGCTTCGATCTCATTTTTGGTTTCCTGTAAAACGAGGCCACAGGAATGGAATCCTAAGGATTTATTCCTTTGTTTCTCCAGTGAACCAAAGGGCTCCATAGGAATAAAACCATAGGAATCTCAATCCTCCAAAATTCCTTTGCCATTCCTTCAAACCAAAGGGGCCTAAGAGTCCGTTTGGTAGTTCTACTTCATTGGTATGTAATGTAGTTTTTTGGCTTTGCCTGATGAAACAGAGGTTAAACTGTTTTAGAAAAATATTTGATAAAATAGTTTTTTATGATTATTGAAAACACTAAAATATCTATAATACCTTTTTTCTTTCTTTATTTTCTTGCTCACTTATTTTACCTTCTTTCTCAATCCTCTGTGTGACTTATCTTCTCCACGGGATCCTTCTCCACCTAGGCCTGGGTGTTCGGTCTGACCGAACCGAACCGATCGGTTCTTTGATCTTTTAAAAAGTTGGTCATCTAAAACTAGAGACCGATCGGTTAGTTTCATAACTCAGGACCGAACAAGTACGGTTTCGGTTAGTTCGGTTCAGTCTCGATCATGATCGAACTAACCAGACTAGATAAAACAACTACTAAATATTATAATTTATAGCAAATTTTAGCAATATTTTTTCTATTGAAGGCAAAAATAACAATACAAAATATAGATTAAACAAAATGATAACAGTCATGGTTGATATAAACCCACTAGAATAAATATTATATCACTAATAATAGTCTAAAGTACATATTATGTCAACAAAATTCAAATGTTTGGTTATCTGAGGCATATAACCGAACTAACCATAAAAAGTTAGTAGTATGGACTCGGGACCGGACTAATGACCGAAAACTTCGGTCTAGGTCACTTCGCTTAGTTTGGTTTGGTCTTCGGTCAATTATGCCCAGGGCTATCCACCGTGGAGACCCTTCTCCACCTCACATAGTTTTAGGGGTTGTTTAATAACCCTAACAAGGACAACTTTTATCATAGGCGGTTAAAATCCTATATTTGCGAACGTTTTGCCTACCAGACGGTTTTATCATGTGTCAAACTAAATAGATCTTTATTTTATTGTTTTTAGCTACGGCATTAGTAAATAGTATTTGATTCATGGCTCAAATAGCCTTTGAAATGCATGGTTTTATTTTTTATATTTCTGAAGAACTTGTTGCATTTGAACTTGGAAACTTTGTCTACGAAGTCATCGAGTATGGTTAGGTACCGTCTTATTAAATAAGAACAAAGCTCCCATTGAGATGGGTCGTCTAAGGCTAAAGGGCTAATCCAAGTGGATTTTTTTAAACGAATCAGACAGGACAGCTGTCGATTATATTAAAAAGAAGATGAACTCGGACTGGGCAACAACAAACAACCAAAAAAACAACAACTCGGGCCGGTTGGATTGGGAAATCAACACGCGCCGATCTCAAACTCAAAAGAAAAACAACTCTGGACGGTCGGATTGGGACATCGTCACGAGCCACACAAAGCTGAAAACTCAAAGAAGCCGCACACCGCACCACCTCCAAACCACCATCAGTTGGTCGCCACATTGTACTACCGTCCCCCGGACAACGAAGACGTCAAGACGAAACATCGTCGTCACCACTCGCGCCTGTCAGGGACAAATACTAGGATACCTGAAGAGGAGGAGCTAATGATCATCAATATTGATTCATCCGAGCAGTTAAGGGCGCGTGTGGGGGGTACGACCCCGGATACCCACGACAGACCATATGGGATGTGCCTCCAGGGGTGGCCCAGCCCACAAGACAAAGCCTTGCGAGGCACGACGCTGCTCGGCGCCTCCCGCAAGACACCGGGAAGATATCCTGAAGATACTACGAGATCTGTTAGGATACGTATGATTCCATGATTCATGTAATTTGTTATTACTTTTCGGTTATTTCCTAAATCTAACCGACTTATAACCCTGTACCCAGACTATATAAGGCGGGCAGGGACCCCCTCAAAACACACGCAATATCATACGATAACCAATACAATCCAACAGACCACATGAGTAGGGTATTACGTCATACTGACGGCCTGAACCTGTCTAACTCATGTGTCTCTGTTGCCTTCTTGTTCTCGATTACACGCATCTCTGCTGATCAATCTACCTTCGTGAGATACCCCTCGGAGGACTGCCGACGATATTCTGTCGACAGTTGGCGCGCCAGGTAGGGATGTGCGTGTTGTTTCTATATCGAACAAGATGGTATGTTCCGCAGGCTTTTCGTCCCTATCACAGCCCGGCCAGATCTTCACGGTCGGATCAATCTCGTGGATCATCAACGCTAACGAAGTCAGAGAGCTCATCGAGCCGGTACAGATCGATACTGAGCTGATCACCCCAACACCTACGACTGCAGATTCGATCTCAGAACCACCTCTGAGGTCATCTTCACCAACAACTCGCCGCCCGCTCCCCCCGCTACCAAAAGAGGCGAATCAACAGCGACAATCTGATCGCATCCATCGATCGGGTCGGCCAGAAGCTTGCCGATTGCCTCTCCATCATAGAATCGGCTCTGACCACTCTGGTTCAGTGCCAACCACCCTCCGATCCAGATCTGTCGGAGGCTACTCAGGAAACTTTAGGGGTTACGGCCCTACCCTTCGGGTTCACCAACGTCACCGCCACTTATCAAGAGGACCTACGAGGCAAATTCGTCGACCAGGTTGGAGATGTCCATCCTCTCGCCGACCAGATCGCCGACCAACTCTCGCCGGCTGTCAACATGGTACATGTCGGTCGATGCCCCGGAGCATCCCTCCAAATCATCTTGGAGGAGAATCCATACTCTGAGTCCCAGGGCTCTACGGAGACTGTCGCCGAGACCACCGCCGAACAACTTCCTCTCCCTCCTTTCTGTGGTGGCGCAATCTTCAACTTTAGCGTCGATAGCCCCCCACGAGAAGGGGAAACCGAGGAGGACCGCGCCACCCGCATCAACAGGAACATGAACCGTGCGTAGCGTCGAGCAAACAAGGCTGCCCTTGAGATGGCTGAGGCTCAGCTTGACTCACAAGGAAGGCCACGCCAACTCCACCACAACCTCGACGATGAATTTGTCCGTGTTGATGGCCATGACGTCTATAAGACCCCAAGCGCCAACCTGGCCATGGCCGCCAATGAGCTCGCCTGGCTCTCGCAGACACCAGAGGTCACCAAGGTCGCCACCATGCTTAAAGCGGCAAACTGCCAGGTCAATGAGATCCACTAGGATCAGAGACCTTTATACTCTAAAAGCTCAATTCGCCGATCAGCCGCACCAAGATCTGATCGCCGCCCAAGTCATTTCACTGACTAGCATTGCGATGACAAACAACCCCTCCAGGGGGGAGCTAGGGGCAACCACATCGAACACCTTTGCCAACACAACCAGGAGGTCGACCAGAACGTCCAAGTGCACCTCAATAATCTCTGAGACACACGACGACGTATCGATGAGCGTCGCTTCAATGGCCATGAAGAAGAAGTACACCGCTGTCAAGAGTACGAGCAAGAGTTCGATAACCTAGACTTAGCTCTTGAGCCACTCAACGTCGGCAATGTTGCAGATCACGACGTCGACAACCTCGAAGGGCCTCCGGCATTCACGAGGGCACTCCGAACATTCTAGTGGCCCTGTGGTTTCAAAATCATTGGGGGCGAGCCCTACGAGGGAAGGATGAACCCCACACAGTGGCTATAGGCTTACACCACTGTTGTGCGCGCCGCCGGAGGAGATACTAGTGTCATGGCAAACTATCTTCCCATCATGCTCACGCCAACCACCATGAATTGGTTCACAAGCCTTGCCCCAGAGTCCATCGGATCCTGGGAAGAGCTGAACAAGGTCTTCACTGACAACTACATGGCTACGTGTACTCGGCTAGGCACCAAGCATGATCTGAACCGCATCTACTAGAAGCTATCCGAGCTCCTCTATAGCTACATCAGACGCTTTTTCAAGATGAGGAATTCTATTCCCAACATCACGGAAGCCGAGGTCATCACCACCTTCGTCTGAGGACTCTATCACCGCGATCTCCACTCCAAGTTCAACTGTAAGCCGCCCACGGGGATTGGTGAGATGATTACGATCGCCAATTAGTACATCGACGCCGAAGAAGCCAAAGTGCGCTTCAACGAGGATGCGGGCACTCATCGCCTAACTCGCTGCAGCGACGATCGCCCTGACGACCGGTGCCACACCGACCATCACTACGACGACCATAGTCACCATCGGGACAGTGGCCATGATCAACCAGAAGGATCCAAGTCTGGTCAATATCGTCGCCGCCGACCAGACCATATCATCGCCGCTGTTGATGAACCTCACGCCAAGCGCGACTATGATGAGCAATACAAGAAGATCCTCGATGGCCCATGCCCTCTCCACAAGAACGTCAAGCATAAGATGAAGGACTATCTCAGCTTGGCTAAGGAATTTCAGGCCAAAAAGCCAGACGACGACAACAACGACGGCACCGGAGGCCACCGACCACCTGGGGGCAATAACAATGCCTTCTAGGATCACGACAAGGTGGTCGCCACCATCTTTGAGGGTCTCGCCTCCACCGAGAGCAGAAGAGAATTGAAGCTCGCCGCCCGCTGGGTGCTCACCGTCAATGCGAAAGACGTCACCGCCAACCCCAGCTATCGCCTCTGGTCCGAGGTCCCCATCACCTTCAACAGGGCCAACCAGTGGGCGGACATCCCCTACACAGGGCGTTTCCCCCTCATCCTTGATGCAACCGTCCAGAAAGTGCTTTTTAGAAAAGTGCTCGTCGACGGTGGGAGCGCTCTGAACCTCCTCTTCGCTGGAGCCCTAAAGGAGCTGGGCCTCGAGATAATAGATCTCACACTCTCCGACTCCTCCTTCTAGGGTGTGGTACCTAGCAGGGTATCCAAACCGCTTGGAGAGATCACCCTACCAGTACAGTTCGACGCGGCAAGCAACTACCGCGTCGAGCACATCAACTTCTACATCGCCGATTTCAACACCGCCTATCACGCCATACTTGGTCGGCCAGCTCTGGCCAAGTTCATGGTTGTACCGCACTATGCTTATCTAGTGCTAAAGATGCCTTCGCTTGTAGGAGTCCTGGCCCTATGGGCCAACCTCTCCATCGCCTACGCCTATGAGACAGAGAGTCTCGCCATCGCCGAAGCTACCGACCTCTCCATCCACATGTCCAGTGTGGTCACCGATGCCAATACGGTGCCCACCGACGACCTAGAGATCCCATCGCTGGAGCCTCCTCGCGTGTCTGTCAAGTCCAAAGAAACCAAGAAAGTCAGACTCAGCCTCGATGACCCCTCCAAGACAGTGAAGATTGGGGCTCACCTCGACCCCAAATAGGAAAGCGCGCTCGTCTCCTTCCTACGTGCTAATGTCGACGTGTTTGCTGGGAAACCTGCAGACATGCCGAGGCTACCACGGGAGAAGATCGAGCACTCCTTGAATGTCTCGCCGACCGCCAAACCGATCAAGCAAAAACTCTGACAATTCGCGCTAGACAAGAAGGAGGCTATTAGGGTAGAAATAAAATGGCTCCTAGCTGCCGGATTCATAAAATAAGTGTATCATCATGAGTGGTTAGCAAACCCTATTCTCGTTCAAAAAAAAGCATGAAGAATGGAGAATGTGCGTTGATTACACTGATCTTAACAAACACTACCGTAAAGACCCCTTCGGTCTGCCTCGGATAGACGAGGTGGTAGACTCCACCGCCGGCTGCAAATTGATCTCCTTCCTCAACTGTTACTCTGGCTATCACTAGATTTCCCTTAAGGAAGAAGACCAGATCAAGACGTCATCCATTGCGCCTTTCGGTGCATACTGTTATACCACCATGTCCTTCGGACTCAAGAACACCGAAATGACCTACCAAAGGGCCATCCAGATGTGCCTCGATCAACAGATAGGCCACAACGTCGAAACTTACATCGATGATGTGGTTGTCAAGTCCAAGACCGCTGATAATCTCATCGCTGACCTCGAAGAAATGTTCGCCAACCTAAAAAGGTACCGATGGAAGCTGAACCCTTCAAAGTGCATCTTTGGAGTTCCATTCGGTATACTCCTGGGCTACATTGTCTATGCCCATGGCATCGAACCCAATCCCGACAAGGTCTTTGCTATCACCAACATGAAACGTCCAACCTGCGTAAAGGACATACAGAAGCTTATAGGCCGCATGGCTGCTCCAAGCCACTTCATATCATGCCTCAATGAAAAGGGACTATCATTCTTCAAACTCCTCAAGGCCTCCGAATGCTTTTCCTAGTCAGAGGAGGTAGATACAGCTTTCGAGCAGCTCAAGTTGTTTTTAACAAAGCCTCCGATCATGACGATGCTTTGACCAGACGAAACTCTACCGATCTACATCGCCGCCACTTCTCACGTCATTAGCATAGCTATCGTCGTCGAACGTGAGGAGGCCAAGCATGCCTATAAGGTGCAACATCCGGTCTACTTCATTAGTGAGGTTCTTAACGAGCCCAACACTTGTTATCCTCAAGTTCAGAAACTACTATATGCTATTCTGATCACGTC
Source organism: Miscanthus floridulus (assembly GCF_019320115.1). Classification (NCBI taxonomy): domain Eukaryota; kingdom Viridiplantae; phylum Streptophyta; class Magnoliopsida; order Poales; family Poaceae; genus Miscanthus; species Miscanthus floridulus. The sequence continues at coordinate 39,305 of NW_027096546.1, read as the reverse complement.
ACGCAAGCTCCGCTATTACTTCGAGTATTACAAGATCACCATGGTCATCGAGTTCCCTCTAGGAGACATTCTCCGCAACAAAGAGGCCAATAGTCACATCATCAAGTGGGTTGTCGAGCTCGGCACTTACTCCATCGAATTCAAAAGCAGGCCTACCATCAAGTCATAGGCGCTCGCTAATTTTGTCGCTGAGTGGACCTAGATCCAAGAGCCCATCGCCGCTATTTGCCCCGAGCACTAGGTGATGTACTTCAATGGCACCCTCAACATCAACGCTGCTGGCGCGGGCATTCTGTTCATTACGCCGACAAAGGATAAGCTCCGATACATTCTCCGAATACATTTTTCGGCCTCCAACAATGCCACCAAAAACGAAGCGTGTCTTCACGGACTCCGTATAGCCGTTGAGCTCGGCCTTAAATGCCTCATGGTATATGGGGACTCCGCGCTGGTCATCAACTAGCTCAACAAAGATAGGTCCTACTCCAGTGAAAAGATGGATGCATATTGTGCCAAATTTAGGAAGCTTGAAGGAAAATTCTATGGTATCGAGTACCACCACGTGGTACGAGATCAAAATCAGCTCGCCGACCACCTATCCAAGATAGGCTCTTCTCGTGCCGTGATTCCACCAGGGGTCTTTGTTCAAGATCTTTTGGCTCCATCCACTAAGGAAGAGAAGGAAGTTCAAGAAATCCCCCTCGTCGAGCAGCTGATACTTACAGTACCTTCACCAGCAACTGATTGGAGGGAACAGTTCATCAATTACCTCATCAGCGTCGAAGTACCCGCCAACAAGACTAAAACCGAATGCCTAATCCATCGAAGCAAGCATTACATGCTGGTGGACGAGAACATGATGAGGAAAAGTGCCAAGGAAGGGATATTGTAGAAATACATCACCTAAGAAGGAGTGAAACTACTTCTCAAAATTCACTCTGGTACTGCAGTAACCACACGGCCTTGAGAAACCTGGTCGGCAAAGCTTTCCAAGCTAGTTTTTACTAGCCCATGGCCATCTCTGATGCAGAAGACCTCGTCTAACATTGTGAAGGGTGCCAATTTTTCGCTAAGCAAATCCACGTGCCGGCACAAGTACTGCAGACCATCCCAGCTTCCTGGCCTTTTGCTTGCTGGGGACTAGACATGATCGGACCTTTCAAGCCAGCGTCAGGTGGTTTCCAGTACGTATATGTCGCCATCGACAAGTTCTTCAAGTGGATCGAATACAAACCGCTTGTTTCGGCTACTGCAAAGAAAGCAATCGAGCTCTACGAAGATATCATCCACAGATTCGGTCTCCCGAACAATATTATCACCGATCTCAGAACTACATTTACTGGTCATCATTTTTGGGACTTCTATGAAGACCGATGCATCTATGTCAAATACATCTTTGTTGCCCATCCTAGATCCAATGGCTAGGTCAAATGGGCGAACGGCATGATCCTTGATGCCCTCAAAAAGAGGCTATATCAGAAAGAAGAAAAGCATCTAGGCAGATGGCTCAAAGAGCTACCAGCTGTGGTCTGGGGACTACATACTCAAGCTAGTCATAGTATCGGTGTGTCTCCATATTTCTTGGTCTACGGCTCAGAAGCCATACTACCAATGGAAATTGCCTTTCGAGCACCTAGAGTAGAACATTATGATGAAGAACAAGCCGCAGCTGTTCGGACAGAGGACGTCGATAGGGCCGAGGAAGAACGCCTGGTCACCTACATTGTGGCAGAACCTCCTAAGAAATCGGGCCCACGTGCACCTATCGTTATCTCAATAGACCTCTGATAGCGTACACGAGTTCCCAACAACTTAACAGGTATGTCGGGTGTCCTCGGGAAACCCGAATCATCCATGAATCTTTTCCGAACAGGATCCCAATCATAGACATTGCAGATTACAACAGTTTTTCAATATACATACCAGAGATTATAAAGCGGAAGATTTAAGTTTTAATATTACAAACCAGTTGTTTCAAACTTACATAACCATAAGTGTCATACAACCATAGTAGCGGGATAATATTACATTAACATTATTTATCATACAAACTAGTGCCTTGTACAAAGGCCATTCATCATTCCTCATCGTCATTGACTTCAAACACAGACATGCAGCAGGGACCAAAACAAGCCTACGCATGCGACTCACCTGCAACAAGGGTTAACAAACCCTGAGTACAAAAGTACTCAACAAGACTGACCCGACGTAAAAGGGGTGAAAGACTTTAGAGATGCAGGTGTTGGGGCAAGGTAAGGATGAAGCAAGATTCAAAAGTTCTTTGCCAAAAGCTTACTATTCTTGATCCTATTTTCAAGTTTTACCCCTAAGTCGTCTTAGTTCATTATCTCAAACTAAGTGTTCATATCCCATGTTCCAATCCTTCTCATTCCATTCCTTTTCTCAAATTTTAGTAATTCACCAGTCCTGCATTGTTTCTGTAATGAAATGAGTCTCCATATCCGTGGAGCACCGGCAATTCGAATTGATTCAAGTCCTAGCTGGGGATTCCTTATCACACGACATATGTAGAACTTAATCTTGCATATATCAACCTCGCTACCGGATCCTCCTATACTAAGTCGTCTCCACGCCACCCGAGAGCACAGCACACCTCCAATCCGGCCACATTCCAGCCACGAGGGTACATGCTACTCCCACCATCTCTCCACTCCCAGTGCGTGGGCATTCGTCTTAGTATCAGATTAGCCGAAGTAGGCTTACCAGAGTATGTGACCAGTACTATAAAGTGTCTCGTTCAGAAGATCCACAATGAGTGGCCTTTAAGCGACATAGTCGGCAACATTACCCAACATTCAAGATAAGTCACCCGACTAGTCTCTAGTTCATTCTATCTTCTTTTTTTCTTTGGCCAGTATGCCATCTTTGATTGTATCGAAACTTTTACTTTGAAAGCCTACCATAAAGCATACTAAGCATTCTACGCCTTTGTAAATGAAATCATCTTCAAGGATGGTAAACAATTAACAAGGTAGGCAATGCATCAAGTAGGTAACATTTGAATAAATCAACTTAATGCAATAGGTAACATAGGTGATAAACTTATTAAAGTAAACAAGGTAATGGTTTAATGCAGAAACCGGGGCTTGCCTTCGTTGACGATCTCGGGTTCCGGATCTGTACCACAAATATCGAATCCCGAGACAACCGGGGATTCTTCCACAACTTGCTCAACTAGGATTGGTTCACTCTCGGATTCTACATGAAATAATAACATATGCTTCAACATGATGATAATATAAACATGATGCTTTCATGGTGCATGAAATATAATAACACCTTGAGTACAACTTTCCTTCACGGTACAGTTGCAGGCCAACAAAACCAACTTGCAATTCTACCATCAAGGACCACACAAGTGACTTGACCAAATTGATCTTGAAACCCTACTGGTCACAAAACATGACCAAAACAAGATCAAACTCTAACCTAACACTTAGGGTTTGCTTTTATTCATTTTTGAATTAATTTGGAAATAAGCCCAAAAATGAACTTGTTCCAAATGACCTCAAAATTTTATGTAAGCTTCCTCATGACAAATTAGTGTACCAAAACAAATTTCATAATTTTTGGAGTTGTACAGTGGCCTACAAAAATTATGGAAATTACATTTATCAATTAATTGACTGAATTTTTGAACATTAAAAATTTATACAAATTTCAAGTTTCATATTTTTAAACCATAATAGAACATGTACAGAAGCTACACACAAATTTTTAGAATTTTTGGAGCTGTAATTATTTTCCTATGAATTTCCAAAGTTACTACACTATTCAAAATTTAGAAAATACCAAAACCTCACTGTTCTCTCCCTTCTCTCACTGACAGCCTGGGCCCGTTCGTCAGTGACACAAAACAGGACACGGCGGCGCTGACGATTTTGGTCGGCCAAAACGCGTCGACGACGAGGCTCCGACGAGGTGGACAGCACCATCATGATCTACAACACCTCGCGAACCTAACCCGACCCTCAGAAGAGTTGCAGATGCACCGGAGGAAGCTCTACATCAGCCATGGCGGCCACGGTGGCACGGGCACAGCGGCGCACGGCACAACGTCGGCTACAACGCGGTAGAGAGTAAAACGGAGAGAGCATCACGCTCAGGAGCTCACCGCGAACACGACGGTGTGCTTGACGAAGGCAGAGACGGACTGGAGCGTCCTGGCCAAGGTGAGGTCGGTGGTGGCGGTGCTTCGGCCGGCTCCGAGGAAGAAGACGTCATGCTAGGCGATTCCGGCCAACTCGAGTGATGCGAGCAAGCCGAGGGAAGCGCTAGATCGAGACGATCACGCTGGCATAGCTAGGCACGATGGGAACGGTTCGACGATGGCTACGGTGAGCGGCGGAGCTGAGCGGTGGCGGAACAGAGTAGAGAAAGAAAAGAAGGACGACGGCAGGTGCTCCTATTTATAGAAGGGGAAGGCGCGTCCAGCTTCGCTAGCTCCCGAACGAGGTCGCCACGGTGACAAAAACATGTCACCGTGAGAGGAAGCGGTGAAGATGATCGGTGGCAGCAGCTCGGTGGCGAGCAGGCGGTGGCGCTCTGCTGTCAACTGAATTTTTGAAATATTTACAGAATTGCCACTGAGTTCATTTTACAAATTACTCCCAAATTTTCTAAAGAAGTTGAAAATCTCCATCAAGTTCTACAACTTTGTGTTAACACTGGATTTTGGTCGATTCTGGAGGATGACAGGTGGACCCGCATGCGGGAAGAAAGGTGTTCGGCAAACAAAACAGGCGGTCGGTTAAATGCTTATGCGGTCGGTTACTCCAGAAGGCGGTGACTCCATTCGGGAAAATAGAAGATGGCAGGCAAGGCCGATCGGAAAGATGAAAGTTGTAATAATAAAGGAATCTAAAGGTTTAGGGTAAGGAATCGTAAGTTTCCAAGTTTGTTTAAAAGTCCCTTTGTGAATCGTAGTCCTCTAGGACTCGTGTTTTGTCTAGGGTATAAATATTGACCCTCGACCATTGTAATAAGGGTTCACAACCAAATCAATACAACCGGCCCCGTGCCAACTCTCGAGTCCTTTTGTCGTGTCGTCGAGTTCTTCGAGAGGAGTCATCGATCCGTCGACCTCCGTAAGTTCCGACAACCTTGTTATCATGTTTAGTATCATGCGGTGGATTTAGACGTGATGCAAGTAGTCTTGTTTGTTTTTCAATGATCGTGCGGCGGATTTTTGCTTAACAATCAAGAAGTCTTTGCTTATGCTTCGTTTATGAGTAGATACCGTGCGGTAGGCGTTTGCTCAATATGCTTAGTGAAAGCAAGATAGTTATCGGCTCTATTAGATGTGGCAAATCTAAATAGATTCATTAAGTTATCCAGTGTTGCATGTTTTAAATATTTTATATATTTTGTAACACACTTCTGCCCAATCTAGATCGATATTGTTCGGCCCTCTCTTATGGTTTTATTCGTGCTTCAATGATCATTATTTTCGTATTACCTTCGCAAATAGACAATACACTCGTAATGGCTGAATTATTTTAATCTAGATTGTCATGTGTTGCGGGTTCATGCATATTAATCACATTTAAGCTTTAACGAAACCAGGTGTCGTGCGGCAGATGCAGGTTTTAGATTAGTTTAATCGTTTTTTATTTGCAAGTTCCTTCCTCATGGACCCCAATTCGGCTGGACTGCCGAGCTTGGTTATGCATTAACTCATAATTAATTTCACTTGTTCAAACATGTCTTCCCATGTACATGTATTCGGCAATTAGGTCTTTACGTGCATTCATCTTACGATTAGCTGAATGATTTATGAACTTGTTGGCAGACAGCTCTTTATAGCTGTATGTCGTTGTAAGTGGCTTCAGGGCCGTATATGAGGAACTGTCTGGTATTACCCGACATATTCCGGTTTGACATTTAATTGTTCTATCCCTTGTTAGTTTTCAGGTCAAACTGACTGGCACGCTTCCGGATCACGAAGCACCCGGGAACCCGATTGAAGCCACGCTTTCCGGCTTGCTGTGTGTGAGGCACAGTGCGTCACATTTTGTGTCAACACACTTTTTGGCACGCCCGGTGGGACCAATCTGTTAGTTTAAGATGGCGTCTGAGATCAACAATGATCATGTTCTGGATGTGAGCATGACAGAATTGCCAGATAATTATAGGGATTTAGTGCTACAAGCATGTGAGCAATACCAACGAAAGTGCTTGATGTCTTTTTCCAAAAACAAGAGCAATAAAGTATTTCAAAAGCAGTCAATGCCAAGGGTTCTTCTTCCACATCAAACTGATTACACTGAAGAGGAGGATGCTCAGAAGATGGCAGCCCTGGTTTATAAAGCTATGGGAGAAACCATGACAAACCATCACACAGCTTTTCTGAATACCTTTCGAGCAATCATGATCAGTACTTTTGGTCCAATGGTTGATAAATACTTTGAAGAAAATGTTGGACCACTCAGTGGACCGATGTTTTTCAATGTTCCAAAGCATCAGGAGAAGCCTGTTGGAAAAGAAGTGGCGTCGCCTTCAAATATAGGTGGATTGACTCACACTGAAAAGCAATCACATCCCACCTATGGCCAGGTGACATTTGGTACCACAGGAGAAGTGCCACCTTCAGCTTATAGAGTTTCTCCAGCATCAAACAGATTGCAGAAGAATATGTATGGAGATGGGTATCAAGAATTTACTGATTACAGTGCTATCAATGCTGTGCCAAATCCAGGGTATAGGAGTGTTTCAGGATTGCCTTCTGGAGTGCAAGTACAAGGAAATCAGGATTCAAGCATTGATGTTTTGATGCACAGGATGGCTGACATGATGCAAAATCAATTCGGTTTAAAGCCAAAAAAATCAATCCTATTCATACAAGTCTCCTTATCCAGAGTAGTACAACAGAGTGGCGTTACCTCCAAGGGTGAAGCCTCCAACAGATTTGACCAAGTTTTCTGGTCAAGATGATACTAGTACCATAGAGCACGTCAGTCGGTACTTGATGCAGCTTGGAGAAGCTGCTTCAGATGAAGCTTGGAGGATTCGATATTTTCCTTTGTCTCTTACAGGACCAGCTTTCACGTGGTTCACGTCTTTACCAGCTCATTCCATTGGTACGTGGGCAGAGCTAGAGCAGAAGTTTCATTCATATTTCTACACGGGTACTAATGAGAAAAAGTTGGTTGATCTCATGAGTCTGAGGATGAGAACAAATGAGACACCATTGGAATATCTTCGCAGATTTAGGGAGACCAAGAATATGTGTTATTCTCTGAATTTACTAGATGATCAACTACCTGGAATGGCTATAGCAGGAATGTTGCCGAATATCAGGGAAAAGTTGTTCGGCATGGAGTTTGATGATCTTGGCCAACTTGCGCAGCGTTTAGCAGCTATGAGTAATCAGGCCCAAGGATTCAGGAGAGATAATCGCTGTCAGAAGAACAATGCCACTAATGAGGTGTATCAAGGTTTTCTGGAGGAAGCGACTGAGTATATTGATGAAGATGAGATAGCTGCGGCTGAGTTGAATTGGGCAAAGGAACCCACTCAAGTTAGTCAACGCTGGTTGAAACAACAAAAGGGAACCTATGATTTTGATGTTACTAAGGCAGACAGGCTTTTTGCATTGTTGATAAAGGAAGGACGCATCAAGCTGCCAGAAGGACATCCTATGCTACGTCCTGAAGGAGTGAAAGACAAAAAGTATTGTGGCTTCCATAACACTAATTCTCACTCTATCAATGATTGCCGAGTGTTCAGAATACGAATCCAGAAAGCTATCCAAGAGGGACATTTGAGGTTTGATGGCAAGATGAAAATTGATGATCAGCCTTTTCCACAAAATATGATTTCTTTCTCTGTGAATATGGTCTCTGCCAATGATCTCAAAGGTAAAGGCAAGGTGAAGGTGTTGACTTCTGATAGAGCAAAGGAGAGTGGTGCTGTTGACCCAGATCGGCAAGTCACCAGTAGAGAGCTGCAGCAACGAGTTCGGTTTCAGAATAGTCGAACCAAGAAAGGTCAAACTTCTAAACCCAGAGTTACATCACGAATTTTGCTAAACAAGTGGCAGAGAGAACAAGAGAAAGAGTACCATAAGAAGCAATGGTTTATGGAAGAATGCCGGAGGTATGAGGAAGAGATATACCGAAGGGAGAAAGAAGAATACATGACAGAACGGGAGCAATCTCATTGGGGTTGTTCATTCTTTAGGCATTGTTGGAATGAAGGCTTGAGATTGCCTGCAAGAAATAATTGTCCGGAGTGTAGTGCTCAGTACTCCGAGTATAGGCAATCTTGAGTCAACCGCCGTCCCGTCTATGAAAGACTTGGAACGAAGGTTCCTGAAGATGATCGGCGATTAAAAATAGATAATTTTGAGAATCAGCAAAGGAAAAGATTTGCAGGTCAAGGTTGGATTCATGATAGGGCACATGATGAAGAAGCTGATTTCTATAGATACGTATGGCAAAAAGGACAGTGGTGTCCTCCAGGCCTGAGGAAAAGTCAGAAAAGAAGAGTTCAACGGTTGAGGAATAGGGAGTTGGAACAGGAAGTTACCGAAACAAAGCAAATATGGTGTCCTAAAAAGAAGCCTGATGGATGTGGTCCTTCGGCTAATGCTTGCATGGCTTTCTTCCTCCCATCAGAGTTTATAGCTCTCGAAAGCCAAGATGTCCAAGAAGAGGTGTACTCTGATTTTGATGAAAGTGAATGTCAGGATTTGATGGCTCAGCTTGTATTAACGCAGCAGGCTGTTTTTGACAAACCAATCAAGAATCGTCACTTAAGACCACTCTATTTAAAAGGATATGTCAATGGCAAGCCTTTGACCAAGATGTTTGTTGATGGAGGGGCTGCTATCAATATCATGCCTTATACTACCTTCAGAAAGCTTGGGATGACTAATGAAGAATTGTTGAAAACTGACATGGTGCTTAGGGACTTTGCTGGCAATCCTTCTGATACCCGAGGTGCTATCCATGTCGAGCTGACTATTGGGTCTAAAACTCTGATTACTACCTTTTTTGTCATTGATGGCAAGGGGGCATATAGTCTACTCTTGGGCAGAGATTGGATCCATGCTAATTGCTGCATTCCTTCGACCATGCATCAAATTCTCATTCAATGGATTGGAGATGATGTTGAAGTTGTGCATGCTGACGATTCGGTAAGTGTTGCTGCCACAGAATCTACCTACTGGGAATATGAAGGCATCGATTGTTTCTCTGGAAAACTGTGGAAAGAAGGTCCTGTAAATGTTTTCAGCAAGGGTCAACAGCCGATCCAAGCAGTCGGCTCTCATAGTAATTTTTAATGGGAAATCCCGTCGATGGCAACAAAGGAAAGTTGGGACGTGGTTTTATGTCAGCTGATAAGTTGGAAGAAATTAATGTTAGTGATGGTTCTAAGCCAAGGCCGATGTATATTAGTGCAAAGTTAGACCCAGAATATAAATCAAAGTTGATAGATCTATTGAAAGAGTTTAAAGATTGTTTTACTTGGGATTACACGGAAATGCCTGGATTGGATCGTTCCATTGTTGAGCATCGATTACCCATTAAACCTGGATTTCGTCCTTACAAACAACCTCCACGGAAGATATACAAAGAGGAGGTATTGGCTGATGTAAAGAAGGAGGTTGAAAGATTAATAGAAGCAAACTTCATTCGGCCATGCAAGTATGCAGAGTGGATTTCAAATATAGTACCGGTATACAAGAAAAATGGAAAAATGAGAGTTTGTATAGATTTCAGAAATCTTAATAAGGCAACTCCCATGGATGGTTACCCAATGCCAGTTGCCGATTTACTAGTAGATGCAGCAGCAGGTTATGAAGTCATTAGTTTTATGGATGGCAATACTGGCTATAATCAAATTTTTATGGCAGTGGAAGATATTTCAAAAACAACCTTCAGATGTCCTGGTCATATTGGTTTGTTTGAGTGGATAGTCATGACATTTGGGTTAAAGAATGCCGGTGCAACTTATCAAAGAGCTATGAATTATATTTTTCACGAGCTGATCGGCAAGATTGTAGAGATCTACATCGATGATGTAGTGGTCAAGTCTAGGAATCATAAAGGACATTTAGCCGATTTAAGAAAGACTCTGGAGTGCACAAGAAAGCATGGCTTGAAGATGAATCCAAACAAATGTGCCTTTGGAGTTTCAGCTGGAGAGTTTTTGGGATTTTTAGTTCATAAAGGAGGAATTGAAGTTGGGAAAAAGAGCATGGAAGCAATAGACAAAATTGTGCCGCCAACCAATCTCACAGAATTACAGTCATTGTTAGGCAAAATCAATTTTGTAAGAAGATTCATATCTAATCTATCAGAGAGAGTTTTGCCCTTTTCTCCTTTATTAAAGCTCAAGAAGGATCAAAAATTTGTATGGGGTGACATACAACAAAAGGCTTTTGATGAGATCAAACAATATATGAAGGCACCACCTGTGCTGGTACCTCCACAACTTGACAAGCCTTTTAAGTTGTATGTGGCGGCTGATAGCCTAACGATAGGATCGGCCCTTATGCAAGAATTTGAAGGAAAAGAAAGAGTCGTAGCTTATCTTAGCCGAAAACTACTAGACCCGGAAACAAGGTATTCGGCTATAGAAAAGCTTTGCTTGTGTGTGTATTACTCATGTACCAAATTTCGGCACTATTTGTTGAATGCCGAATGCGTGGTAGTTTCTAGTTTTGATGTGATCAAACATATGTTATCGATGCCAATTTTGAATGGAAGAATTGGCAAATGGATTTTAGCATTGTCAGAATTTAATTTAAGGTATGAATCGGCAAAGGCGGTAAAGGGTCAAATTATTGCCGATTTTATTACCCAACATCGGGATCTTTCTGTTGAGGCGATAAGCATTGTGCCTTGGGCCTTGTTCTTCGATGGATCATCTTGTAACAAAGGTGGTGGTGCTGGTATTCTCTTGATTTCCCCACAAGGGAAAACTTTTGAGTATGCGGTTCCTATTGAGTTTCATGTTACTAATAATCAAGCAGAGTATGAAGCATTGCTTAGAGGGCTTCAGCTTCTTATAGAAGTAAAGGCCGTTGCTGTTGAAATCTTTGGGGATTCTGAGTTGGTGATTAACCAACTGAATGGTCAGTATGATTGCAAGAACAATGTGTTAAGAGAATATTATGAGGAGTGTAGAGAACTTTTGAAGAATTTCCTGGTAGTAACCTTGCATCATATCCCTAGGGAGTACAATGAAGAAGCAAATAAGTTAGCTCAAGCTGCTTCTGGATATCGAGAGAGTCGGGAAGTTTTTGCTATGGAGGAAGATGTTTTAAATACTGATCCAGTAGATGGTGATTGGAGATACGAAGTTACCAATTATCTGAAAAATTCATCTCAAAAGGTTTCCCGAAAACTCAGGTACAAAGCTCTCAAATTTGTGTTTCTTGATGATCAGTTATATTACAAGTCCATCGATGGAGTATTGCTCAAATGTTTAAGTCAAGAAGAAGCCAAGAAAGTGATGTATGAGGTTCACGAAGGATTGTGTGGTGCACATCAGTCAGCTTATCGGATGAAGTGGATAATTAGGAGAACTGGTTATTTTTGGCCAACTATGTTGGAAGATTGTTTTGAATATTACAAAGGGTGTCACAATTGTCAAAAATTCGGCAATATTCAAAAAGTTCTAGCATCTGCTATGAATCCCATAATCAAGCCTTGGCCGTTCAGAGGGTGGGGTATAGATTTAATTGGTCAGGTCAATCCTCCTTCTAGTAAGGGACACAAATTTGTACTCTTGGGCACGGATTATTTCACCAAGTGGGTTGAAGCTATTCCTTTGAAGAAGGTAACGTCAGAGAATATGATCAGTTTTGTTAAGGAACATATAATTCACAGGTTCGGGATTCCTCAAACTATAACAACTGATCAAGGAACTCAGTTTACTTCTTCAGAATTCTATGATTTTGCCAAAGATATGGGGATTAAGTTGTATAATTCTTCTCCTTATTATGCACAAGCTAATGGTCAGGCAGAAGCATCAAATAAGATTATGATTAAAATCATCCAGAAGAAGATTGATGAAAAACCAAGGAAATGGCACTTGGTTCTTAATGAAGCATTGTGGGCTTACCGAATGGCTTGTCATGGGTCCACTCAAACGTCTCCCTATGAACTGGTTTATGGGCATCATGCTGTGTTACCATGGGAATTACGGTCAGGATCAAGGCGAGTTGTGTTACAGAAAGAATTGGTGGAAGAGGATTATAAGAATCTAATGATGGATGAATTGGAAGATCTACATTTGATTCGTCTCAAGGCATTAGAAAATATTGAGAAAAATAAAATACGCATTGCCAAGTATTATAACAAAAGGGTTAGGCTGAAGCAATTCACAGAAGGAGATTTGGTTTGGAAAACTATATTGCCAGTTGGAACAAAGGATAGAGCGTTCGGCAAATGGTCTCCAAATTGGGAAGGTCCTTTTCGAATAGTAGAATGTGTACCTGGTAATGCATACATATTGAAAACTTTATTTGGGGAGGAGTTTACCAGAGCTATCAATGGAAGATTTCTTAAGAAGTATTACCCCAGTATTGAGGTTGGTTCATGAATGTAGATCAGAAAAACCGATAAAGAGAAAATCGCCTTTAGCCTAAAAATCAGATATAAGACTGAGGATAGCCGATATTGTTCATATCGCCTTTAGCACAAAATAGCCGATGCAGCTTGCATCGCCTCTAGCACAAGGATGTTTATGCAAGACCGGATTGTTTTCAGCATTTTCTGACAGTCGCAGGCAGAATTTTACCAAAAAGGATCAAAGAAATAAGTATTCTTCCAAAAGACAAGTTTATTTACAGAAGTCCATCCTAATACAAACTACTCCTCAAATAACTTGTTGAGGACGGACTGGGGATGTGTGGATTCGGCAAGGGCGACGGCATGATCATCGTAGACCTCCAGACGCTCATCGATGTCGTCGATCTCGTCCGGGCGTCCTCCAGCGAAGCCAACTGGCTGGAAGGAGTAGTCTTCGTTGGTTCGGGAGGTCATTGCCGCCAGCCCGAGAGAAACACCAAGGTGCACACCTTGGATGATGGCCTGATCAACGCGGCCGTCCACAGCATCAAGGCATGCCTCGGATGTCTCCCCCTGGGCATTCACTTTGTCGGCAATCTTGTTCGCCGCCGCCTTCAGGCGATCATTCTCCGCAGAAAGAGCTGGGTAGAAAAGAAAAAATGGATCAGCAAGCAAGGGAAGCTAGAATGATAAAACCAAATGGGGATATCAAACCGGTGATGGCGTCGCAGAATTGCTTCCGCTGGTCCTCCCATTCGGCTTGATCGATGCCGAACTTCTTGGAGACGTCGCCTAGCTCCTCCCGGGCTTCGTCCCTCTCCTGGTGAAACTTGAGCGCCTCCTCATGAGAGTATGGATGGTGTGCATCTGCTGGTTCTACCGGGCCCCAAGGATTGGAATGGTAAGAGCTTGAAGAGTTGGAAGATCTGGAAGAGCCGGATGATGGAGTTCCCGGTTGAGTTGCCGTCGCCGGAGGAAGGAGATGATATTGGCTGGAGTTGATGACCCTTATCCTGATGAATGAGGAAGGAAAGATTGAAACTAAGAGATGAACAAGGAAATTGCAAAGGGGGCAAAAAGCCGAATCGTACCCGTGACGCCGGCAGCGCGATGCTCTGCTTCCTTCAGCCTCTCCGTCGGCAGGACGCTTGCCACGGTTGCCACTGTTCGTCATTTGCTTTGATGAAGGTTAGGGTTTTCTTATGGAATGAATCGAACGAAGGAAGTGGAGGAGACGGATGTGAGAACGCTAAAGCGAAGATAGCGATGAAAGCTAACGGAAGGGTCTATTTATAAGCCGAAGCGAAGGATCGTGGCGAATTCCACGGAGTTGTGGGGCGAGAATGCCGAACGGTGGAGTAGGGTTTTTCCCTTTCAGCTGGGCCGCTACTGGGCTGGGCCAGGCATGGGTTAAATCGAACGTCGCTCGACTATCTCCCTGATTTGTTGGAGCCAACATTGTTCGGCTGTACCCTCACAATATTTAAATTGGATTCGTTCGGCTATCAGAAGAATGTAGACAATCGGCTACATTCTAATTGAGTAATTTAAGGGGAAAATGCCGATTGCTTTTTTCAAACAAATAAAAATATGTGAAAACGAAGTTGAAGGACAGAGGGTATCACATTTGAGTTTATTACAAGCCCAATGTCTACTTGTTTAGAAGCTGATTGATTGCCTCTATGGCTTCAGTCCTGATTCGGCTAACATTATCTAGCACTTTTTGATCTTCATCTTCAGAACTCTGGATGCTGGATAACTTGTTTTTGATCTGCTGATCTTCTTTGATGGTCAAAGCTATCTTTAGTGAAGCTGCTTCTATGTTCTTCGGCAAATTAGCTATATGGGCCCTGTGAGACTGAATTTTGGCATTCAGTTCGGCTAGTTGAGCTTCTAGTCTGCTTTTTTCATCCTCCATGGCTTTCAGTTCAGGCTCCAAGGTTGTCAAGGAATTTCTTGTAGTCTGGATATGAGAGTGAAGATCTTTAATCTTCAGCTTTTTCAAAGATCTATCCTTCTGCAGAGCAGCCCTCAAAGATATGTTCTTGGTTGCCCTTCTCACCATGGCAAAGTGGTCATCGAGATGGGCTGCAGATTCTAGGGGAGTCTTGAGAGCAGAGGGAATATCTTGATCAATGAGTTCAAGGAGGTCTTTTATCTGGTCTGCATCCTGAACCAGACTAATGGTATCCTTATTCAGCAGAATGATCACCTCTTTTAGCCGAGCCTGATTTTCCAGCGATAAGGTTTGATGAGAAGTGATCTCTTCACCTTTCTCAATGATGTAGTCCTCAATTAAGAAGGAGTAGCTGGTGGTCGGTTTAGTGATGTTCTTCTAAGGAAAAGAGAAGAAAGAAGGTGTTAGCCGATTGGGTAATTTTGCTAAAATATAGTGTGAGACAGGGCATTACCTATTGGGCTGATTGATCATCAAGATGGATTATACCCTGGCTTGCTGGAGAACTTGATTGAAGGTTCAGAAGAGGTGGGTCTGGGGCTTGATCAGGAGAAGTTTCCCTTGCCAGTTCATCTAAGATTTCATCTATTCTCAGTAAAGTAAATGATAATAAGCACAAGAGATAGGTGTTATTTAGGAAGAAAGAGAAAAAGGGGAATTGGCTGAACGATGTTACCTATGGTTTCATCAGATTTGTGAGCTTTTAAACTTTCAGCTTCATGAGTCTCTGAAGTTTCGCTATCATGGATTTCTTCATCTTCAGTAGAAACTTCAGGGGTTGGTTCTGCAGGCGCTGAGGTATTGCCCAGTGTGGGAATTTCGACTTGTGGCTGCAATGGAAGTAATGAATATAGAGGTGGTCAGGTTTACTGCTAAGTGAGGTTGTTAACCTGATAAGAAAATAAAAGATTCATGCCTTAAGAGATAATCTGGCTTTCTTGGTCCTTGGTTTCTTGGGTAAGAGAAAATTGTCAGATGTTTTCCTTTTGCTTTTTCCTCTTGAAGATGCAGCGGCTGAAGCAGTAGGGGTTCTCATGAGTGCCTTTAAGGGTACTGAATCCAAAGTCACAGGAGTTTTCATGAATTCCTTTAAGTTTGGAGCATCAAACCCTAGAGCAGGCTTGGGACCAGCCGAATAGTATTGGATTGCTTTGGCTGGGAGAGTAAACTCAAGATCCTGTGCATAACCAGATGTTAAGATAAGAAGTGGGTTCAGGAGCAAGAAATGATGAGCATAATGAAATTACCTCACTATTAGAAGCAAAGTCAGGTTGCAAGTTTTTGCATAGAGAATGAACTAATATATTGAAGATATGATCATGCCATTCTTGCCACCAAGAGACAAAAAAGGGATGAGCAACATCTATTAGCCCAAATGGAGATGGTTCATATGTTGGCAATTCCCATCCTAATTCAAAGATTTTCTTGGCTTCTATTCTTTCTGTTATTACTTCCCTTGACTTTATGATTGTTGAGAAGAGGAATCTTGGAGGCAGTTGGCCACATCCTAATTGTCTGGCCACCATATTTGGATAGTAGAATTCATAGGTGGACTGCACTAACCTCCCATGATGAAATTCGGCTGGCAGAGTGCAAGGTTTGATAAAGGAGTTGAAAATCTCTGTGGATTCTTGACCTAAACAACCAATTTCATAGCTAAACTTGCAGGGCAAAGTCAAATTTTCATTTTCTCTGTAAGGAAACCAGAGCACATTGCTGAATCCTTTGAAAAACAGCTTGAAGAAATAACCGATGTCTATGTCAATGCTTATAGATGATGCTGCTTCCCCATAAGTCTGACAAGCCTTAACCTTTGCTGTACTACCTTCAGCATAGTTAACTGAAGGAAAACTTAGATTGAAGAGGCTCACAGAGGTTATCTGATGCATATATAGCTGAAGCCACATTTGAACTAGCCACCAGGGACCATTCACACAAGAGATTTCTCCACCTTGGCGCATCTGAAGAGTAATCTGATGCATCATATGATAAACAGACCCTAAGAGATATTTGCCTAGTGGGATCTGAGTGCCTGCAGCTAAGTCTTCAGCCATTACCATGTGATTCAGGGTTGGTTCATTGGATTTTCCACAGAAGATGAATCTGCATAGCCACATATTCATGAAGGCTTTCAACTCTTTGTCAGAGACGGTGCCAGATGCATTCATGTAGTTCTGGATATGTTTGACCCATCCACATCCGGAGCTGATGGCTCTTTGATTACTTTTGCTTTTGTACTTATAGGGATATACTGGCAATGACACGTTCAAGCCAGTCATCATGAACACGTCAGCTAGAGTGATGGTCATCATGCCATGACCAAAGATGAAGGCATTAATAGTGTCAGACCAAAAATGGGAAGCTGCTATTAAAAGGAAATCATTTCTGGGTGTTTCTGCTAAGGATAATTCCAGACAATGACTGATGTCTTGACTTTCCCAGTGGCTGCTGCTTTTATCCAGCATTCTCCTGTACCAATTCCGCCATCCGGTGATTGGGGGAAATGGCCAATTCTTGAACGTGTTTGGCCATCGGTTTGGCGAGGTGATCCCAGATTTGAAAGGAATTCTTTGGGTTTCCTTCTCGATAATTTCAGAAGGGTCAGGATTTCCCATTGGGCCGAGGAAATAGGAGTCGAGGTTGGCAGCATAGGGGATCAAAATCTGGTTCTTGTATTCCTTTAGAAGGTGATTGAAATCAAAGAGGAATAAATCAAAAGAGGAGCGGGAGGATCAAATGAAAGTGCCGAATATAAGTAAAGTTTACGTCTGGAATTTCATCCTGGGTCGCCATTGAAGATTCGAAGTGGGTCCGAGATTGCGCTGAAAGATTGAATTTTTTGGGCAGCGGCTGCGGTATTAAACGGTGCTGACCTAGGAGGAAGAAAGAGCTTGTGGTCAATTTCAGAATAAAACAACTTTTATCCCGAAATTGAGGGGGCATGTGTTAACACTGGATTTTGGTCGATTCTGGAGGATGACAGGTGGACCCGCATGCGGGAAGAAAGGTGTTCGGCAAACAAAACAGGCGGTCGGTTAAATACTTATGCGGTCGGTTACTCCAGAAGGCGGTGACTCCATTCGGGAAAATAGAAGATGGCAGGCAAGGCCGATCGGAAAGATGAAAGTTGTAATAATAAAGGAATCTAAAGGTTTAGGGTAAGGAATCGTAAGTTTCCAAGTTTGTTTAAAAGTCCCTTTGTGAATCGTAGTCCTCTAGGACTCGTGTTTTGTCTAGGGTATAAATATTGACCCTCGACCATTGTAATAAGGGTTCACAACCAAATCAATACAACCGGCCCCGTGCCAACTCTCGAGTCCTTTTGTCGTGTCGTCGAGTTCTTCGAGAGGAGTCATCGATCCGTCGACCTCCGTAAGTTCCGACAACCTTGTTATCATGTTTAGTATCATGCGGTGGATTTAGACGTGATGCAAGTAGTCTTGTTTGTTTTTCAATGATCGTGCGGCGGATTTTTGCTTAACAATCAAGAAGTCTTTGCTTATGCTTCGTTTATGAGTAGATATCGTGCGGCAGGCGTTTGCTCAATATGCTTAGTGAAAGCAAGATAGTTATCGGCTCTATTAGATGTGGCAAATCTAAATAGATTCATTAAGTTATCCAGTGTTGCATATTTTAAATATTTTATATATTTTGTAACACACTTCTGCCCAATCTAGATCGATATTGTTCGGTCCTCTCTTATGGTTTTATTCGTGCTTCAATGATCATTATTTTCGTATTACCTTCGCAAATAGACAATACACTCGTAATGGCTGAATTATTTTAATCTAGATTGTCACGTGTTGCGGGTTCATGCATGTTAATCACGTTTAAGCTTTAACGAAACCAGGTGTCGTGCGGCAGATGCAGGTTTTAGATTAGTTTAATCATTTTTTATTTGCAAGTTCCTTCCTCATGGACCCCAATTCGGCTGGACTGCCGAGCTTGGTTATGCATTAACTCATAATTAATTTCACTTGTTCAAACATGTCTTCCCATGTACATGTATTCGGCAATTAGGTCTTTACGTGCATTCATCTTACGATTAGCTGAATGATTTATGAACTTATTGGCAGACAGCTCTTTATAGCTGTATGTCGTTGTAAGTGGCTTCAGGGCCGTATATGAGGAACTGTCTGGTATTACCCGACATGTTCCGGTTTGACATTTAATTGTTATATCCCTTGTTAGTTTTCAGGTCAAACTGACTGGCACGCTTCCGGATCACGAAACACCCAGGAACCCGATTGAAGCCACGCTTTCCGGCTTGCTGTGTGTGAGGCACAGTGCGTCACATTTTGTGTCAACACTTTGCTTAAATGAACATTTTCAAATTCTGCCTCCATTTTGAAATTTGAATTTGGGGTGCATTCGAGCATTTGAATCATTTCAAAATTACTCCAAATTTTATATGTAAACTTTAAAAACTTTGAATACCAAAGTTGATCCTTATAAAATAAGCTTCAACTTTGCTTTTTGTCACACCCCCAAATTCCAAATGGATTTTGAAATGGATAGAAAGGGCAAAAAGGACTTTTATGATTTGAATTTGAATTCTAATTTGATTTGTTTACCTTTTTACTTAACTATGATTTTTTACCAATTACATGGCCCATTAGGGTTATTTGAGTCAATTGACACATGGTCTCACATGATCACATGAAATTTGACACTTGTGGTCATGATCTTTATTTAGAGTTTTGGATCACATACATCACATAAAATAACAACTTATGAAATAAAGTTTATTTAGTGAATGCATTCAATTTTTTCTACTTTATGAATGCTTTGCAATGCATATGATGACATGTCAAGTTTTAGTGCTAGGTCAAAACACCAGAGGTGTTACATACATCCACACGGCCAAATACCTAGAAGGCTTGCAGAGATACTACAACCGCAACATCAAAGGTCGTTCATTTGCTGTCGGTGACCTTGTTCTCCGTAGAAAATAGAAAACCGAAAGGATGCACAAGCTCTCCTCTCCCTGGGAAGGGCCTTACGTGGTCAAAGAGGTTACCCAACCAGGGTCTTATCGGCTATGTGACATGGACAGAATCGATATTCCCAATTCATGGCACATCGAGCATCTTATACGTTTGTATCCTTGAAACGCTCCAGATATGTATTCTCCACTCCATGATGAATAAAGTTTTGGTCGCCATAATTTGACTCCATTATTTCTCCATTATGATTTAATCTCCACTTACGGTCGCCGAGCACTAAGCTACTCCTTAACGAACTCCAATACGAGATCGCCATAAATGCTCCACCGTGTTTCTCCATATCTCCAACATGTGATCGCCATGAACACTTCATCGCATTTCTCCATATCTCTAAAATGTTTCGTCAATCGCCGAGCAGCACACGTTCTGTTCTATGCTCTATGGAGAAGACCTAGTCTCTGATCTCTCTCTACACATGTCATGGGCTCCGCGCTCTATGTTATGGGTGGTCGACTGTGGTTCCTTGGTCACGCCTGTTCCTCCTAAACGTGCACGGGCTCTGCACTCGACGTTATGGACTATGGGCTAGCCAAGGCCAATAGCCCACTAAAGAACTAACTGCTCGGACGCTACTAATACTATGTATATCTCCAAGTTATTTCACCAACTGCCGGGCAGCATACGTTTCACTCTGTTCTCTATGGAGAAGACCCAGTCTTCGATCTCTCCCT
>NW_027096546.1:0-14626 GCF_019320115.1 Miscanthus floridulus | reverse complement strand
AGGTGCGTGTGGGCCCAATTCCTTAGGAGGTTCTACCACAGGCCCGACGATCCTCAGGCGTTGCGGCCTCCGGAAGGCCATGGAGCAAGTCCATTGCAGCGGCGATGTTCTAGCTTGCCCGAGTGAAGTGAGGAAGGGTTTCATCATCAGCGATGATCCTTCGGTTTACGTCACGGGCTATGGTGCATGCACGCCCACTATCTCTGTGGCGTTCGATCTCGTGATCAACCTCCGCTTATTCCCGC
Organism: Miscanthus floridulus; assembly: GCF_019320115.1. Lineage (NCBI taxonomy): Eukaryota > Viridiplantae > Streptophyta > Magnoliopsida > Poales > Poaceae > Miscanthus > Miscanthus floridulus. The sequence continues at coordinate 14,381 of NW_027096546.1, read as the reverse complement.
ACAAGCTATTGTCCGGCTTCATCGATCTCCCGCTTTCGGGCTCTCAGCTGCTCCACCCCTACATGAGGTGGGGCCATTGTCTCCCCTTTGGTTTTGCCGTCGAGATTGCCTGCCGGGGTAGCCTCCTCCATAGAGATGCTTTCGACATGTCCCTCGAGGGTACCCGTCATGAAACATTCTCGGGAGGGGTGGTGGCTCCCCCTACTAGAGTGAGAACCAGAGTCCGACCCTAGCCCCTCCACGAGGAGGCCATGGAGGGATTCTGTGACGCTTTCGATTATCCCTAAGAACTCGTTGTTTACGGGGGGATGGGATCGTGCGCTGTGCCACAAGGTGGCTAACGGTCGCCGCGGCGTTGCGGAGATTGAACGGAAGCGCCGTCGAGGTGCTCTATGTAGAGTGTTTAGAGAGAGGGTGAGGTGGCGCGAGTCCTCCCTGGATAGCTGGGGTCTACGGGAGATGCTGGGCTGGCGCTCAAGCCTCCCATAGTTGAAGCCAATGGAGGGGAGAGATCGGATGGCAGCGTGGGCCAACGCCAACTCTCCTCCCACCGTGACGATGAAGTCTAGGTCACCGAAACACACGTGTGTGCCTAGGACCCAGCTGATTACATGGCTTGCCATCCGAGGCCTGATTTGGAACGCGTAAAGGCCCCTACCTGGCATGCCAACTGTCGGTGTTTCGAACAAACACCAACTAGTAAATTTATATTTATTGCATGTTAGGCTTGGATGGTGTACTAAAGGACACAAAGTTTATACTGGTTCGAGCAGAATGTCCCTACGTCCAGTTTGCTGCTGCTCGTGTTATTAGCATCGAAAAAGGTTCGTAGTAGGGGGTACAAACGGTCGAGAGAGGGACAGGTCCCAAGTCTCTGGTGGAAAGGTTGAAAGGATGTTAAGAGCTCGATTGCTGCTTGGGTGTGTGTTGCGTGTGGAATCAATCCATCCCCTTAGTGGAGTGTCCTACCCTCCCTTTTATAGACCAAGGGGGAGCAGGGGTTACAGATGGGAGAAAGAGGAAAAAACCAAAGGTAGAGATGGTCCTTCAAGGGTGCCGGGTCTTTCTTTTCCCTTGAGCCTGCCCTGCTGATATGGCAGACCATGCTAGGGATAGCATGTTTTGTTGATCCTGATAGGGCCGAGCTATGGCTTCGTCTCAGCGAGTGGTCATGTCCCATCCTCCCCCGGCAGACAGTGCGGTGTGTTAGGGCGCCGAGCCATTACTCTGCGGGGAGTAGACGGGGAAATGACTATACGTCTATACTGTAGATGATGTGAGTTCTTCCTTGGATTACAGTGGTTGTTGTATGCCTGTGTTAGTATCTGCGCCCGAGGGCTGATGGCGGCGCCTACAACACTGTAGGACAAAAGTCGGCGCCTACAACACTGTTCGGGCTTTGTTAGGTCGGAAAGGGCTTAAAGCACCCATCCCATCGTATCCTGACGGTACCTTCCTGCAGGCGTGCAGGGTATGGTCCTCGATACTATGGTTGACTCGAATGTCCTATCGTACCCTGTGCTCATCATCATAAAGGAGTAGGGTGTAGACGTCAGGCAAGGCGGAGCCTGCCCTCAACCATGGGGCGAGGCGGAGCTAGCCCTCAGATGTTGGGTGAGGTGGAGCCTACCCTCAGTCGTCGGGCAAGACGGAGCCCACCCTCGGACGTCGGGCGGGGCGGAGCCAGCCCTCAGACGTCGGGTGAGGCAGAGCCAGCCCTCAGCCATCAGGCGAGGCGGAGTCTAGCCCTCGGGGATCAAGCGAGGCGGAACCAATCTTTAGTTGTTCGGACAAGAAGCGTAGTAGCATTCTTGTCTGATCGGAAGCGTCAACGTTCGATGGTTATTAGTTCCATCTCATTAGGTACCCCGGTATTAGGCCCCCGACACTAAGGCTACTAGATGGAGCAAAATACTCAGACCAAGGCAGACTAAAGAAGAAAATATGGGCATGCCAAGTTGGTGCTGCCAACCGGCTCCCAAGACCCTAGACTAGTTGTCCAAACATCATTTTCTAACTTTTTGTATCAATTAATTGATAATCAAAACACATACCAACTAAACCAACCCCGATGCCGTTAAAAAGTACTCATTTTGATGCAACCCACTAAGAAAAAACATAATACTAATGTTTAATCCAATTTTTAGAATTAAATTGGCAAATTAACATTGACACTACCAACTTTTAGACTTAGAAGGATTTAAAGCTAAGGTTGACTTAAATTTCTAATTTAAATTCTAAGCTCCTAAAAGTACTAATTAACGACTCATATTCTTGAAAGACAAAGTTACATTGTCATCTACAAAGTTTATACTTCAAACTTTATTTAGACGTCACCTATATGTTTTATAGCGTTTTTGTTCAATAAAAATTAGTTAACATCTCTACTTGCTGACTCTATAAATCGTGAATTAACTTTTCGTTTTATGTTTTTACGACTCGTTTAAGTTACAATGCGTGACCTATCCATCACACCACATACAATATCACTTAAGTATGATGCTCATAACATGTTTTAGCAAGTGATTCACCGTGTAACACCGAGGATGTTACATTTTGTGTGGGGGCTAAATCAGAATGGATTGTCTTTAGTAAAATCCATGTGCATAAGCTATACCGTACAACACTTTAATATGAAAACTTAAACTACCTCTCAAAATCAGAGTCTCTATGTGGTACTTGTACAAGAGAATAGTTTTAACAAAAGATAATTTAGCGAGGCGGCAGTGGCAAGGAGATAGAAAATATTGTTTCTGTTCTTCAAACAAGTCCATACACCATTTACTCTTTAACTGTCTTTATGCTAAATTTATATGGAGAATTGTTCAGGTTTTCTTTAATCTAATACCTCCAACTAGTATTCACAATATGTTTACAGACCGGTTGGGAGGGATAAATAGGAAAATGAAATCTTAAAATTTTGTGGGTGCAAGTGCCATTTGTTGGGAGGTTTGGTTAACCCGGAATGCTATTGTTTTTGACAAGGCAATAGCACCATCTTATTTATAGGTTATCTTCAGGGGACTTACTGGATCAGGTCCTGGTCCCTAATACAGAAGGGGAGGATCGCCATATGATGAAGTCGTGATGGAGATGTTTGTAAGACACGGCCGAGGATTTAGCAATAGACTTCCTTTTCAGTTGTGGTGTTTGAAAACTTTTTTTTGCTATCACTATGGCTCAAAACTTTGTTTTTGAGATTCTCTGGACCGTTTTACGCTTGCGTGTAACGAGGAACAACCATATACATTGGTAATATATTCCCTTTTAAAAAAATACCTGTCGTTGGGAGGGTGTGGTCCGTGTGGACAAACCCAGATTTCTCCACACCCAAATCCAATTCTCAGTTACCCATTCGACACCCTCCCCACTTTAACCCAAATCCACCTACCCAAACCCAATGGATAACAGTAATCCAGTGGATAATAACAGCAGATAAGAAGTAGTGGTAGTTCAGTAGGGCAGGGGAGGTGGCCTCCGGCGGCGATGCCATGACATGCAGGGGTGGACACAGCGGTGGGGCGGGGGGCTCAAGCCCCCCCCTACCCATATCACAGCAGTGGAACCTCTGTGGAGCCCCATGAATTTTTAGGCAAAGTTCCCCTGAAATATTTTCTGGGTCCGTCGCTGATGACAGGTAGTCAGGCACCACCACATCCATCTCGATTGATTCTGTTGTTGCTCTCTCTCTCTAACATACGAGGATAGTTCGAGCCCGTTCGGTTGGCTGGTTCGTATCGTTGCTGGTTTGTGAAGAAGTACTGCTGGCTGGTTTGTGTGAGAGAAAAATACTGTTCTGGCTGAAAATTTACGATTGTTTACGACAGGCTGTTCGTTGTTCTGATCAGCACAAATTTGATTCGTTGAGTGTGCCACCATGGAAGTGCAGAGAAGCAAAACGGTAGTGCCTGATTTGAGAGGGAAGACCAGGGCGGCGGCGCGAGGCTACTCCTGCATCATGGGCACTGTGCCGCACAGGGCGAGCGCCCTGCGGCGCGATGCTGCTCCCTGGCACCATGCCGCCCAGGGCGAGTGGCCAGCGGCGTGACGCTGCTCCTGTGCACGGCGCCGTGCAGGGCGAGCGGCCGGTGGCGCGACGCTACTCGTGGGCACCGCGCCGCACAGAACGAGCCACCGGCGGTGGCGAGAGCTAGGTCGAGGACTAGGAAAAAAGGGTGATACCCTCCCCATACCCTCTAGCTCCCTATGGGTAAAGGATTTTTCATCAATACCCTACCCGTTTGACGTGGATGTGGATTTGGAGATGGATATTCGATGCCTGTCATCAGCCTATTTATTTGGTTGTGGCTTATCGTAAACGATCGTAAATTTCCAGCCGAACAATATTTTTCTCTTACACAAACCAGCCAATCCGTACTTCTTCACGAACCACAGACGATACGAACTAGCAAACCAAACAGGCTGATGGAACGCTCTCGTGTAGGCCTATCTTCTGTCTTCTCCCTGTTTCGTTCCTCCTCTCGCTTGGCGCTTCCAGAAAAACCCCAAAAGACGTCTTCGTGCCGTCGCCACTAGGCACGTCGCACGTCCCCAATACCTTGCGGGGCCGGTATTGGAAGCACCCAAGCAGGCAAGCGCAACGCACGGAGCGATCCCACAGGCCACAGCTCGGCTCCTCGTCGCCGTCGCAACCGATTTAGATGGAGATGGAGGCGGCGGCGGCCTCCGACGAAACCCTAGCCGCCGTCTTCGCCCAGCTCAAGCCCCACACCGTCGCTCTCCTCGACCTCCTCCGCAGTCGCCGCCCCGCCTCCAGCTCCGCCTCCTCCCTACGCGAAATGGCCGCCTTCCTCCGCGCCGCCCCGGCCCCGGCGCTGCAGCTCTGCTTCGAGTAGTCCTCACTTCTCCTGCACTTGTTTTTGCTGTTTTCGCTTTTGATTTGGGTCTGTTAATTTGTGTTTCGTCCTCTCCCCGTCTCAGTTATACAGTGTTTCCACTGCTCCTGCTTCTGGATGCGGCGGTGCAGTGTAGGAAGCAAGGCAATGCGCCGGGGCAGGGTGCAGGGGGCATTGATATAAGTGATGCCGTCGCCGAAGTTGGTCTAACCTGCCTTGAGGTCCTCCTCACCAAGTGCCGCCTCACCTCGGTCAATCAGGTCACCCGCTTAATTCTGCTATACACACTACTCATCTCATGGGGTCCCTTAACTACAGTCTACCAGTTAGCTGCTTTACTGAAAATCGGACTCTGCAGTGTAACTAACTAGTACTTGTTTCAGTAGTTTATATTGGGTCAGTTGAGGATGGCATGAAATGAACTAATACTTGTTTCAATAGTTGATTCCGGGTCAGTTGGGGACGGTATGAAATGACTTAGGCACATAGTGTGGAATCTGTTTGTCACTCTTACTGTTCTTTTCCTTTTCCTTCTAGATGGTAGCAATGCTGAAAAAGTTGACTTCCGGGGCTATGCTTTCACCTTCAGAGGCTTCAGAGGAATTCCGTGGTGCAATTATAAGATGCTTCAGGGCCTTGGTTTTGCAGCTACAGCCATGCTTGGACAATTTTTGTTCTTGCAAACAAGGAACAGTGTTGCCTACGACCCCAACCAGTACAGGCTTGGAGGTTGGAAGTGTAGTCCGCTCAAATTACTCTGCACAGCCAGAGGAGTGCTTGCTTGCATTCCTTAGGTCGCAAAATGCTTCAGCTGCCGTGGGACATTGGCTCTCACTTCTTCTACAAGTAAGGCGGCCATTCCTGAATATACATGTGCATCCATTTGTTCTCGGGGTGACTCAGCTTTAATTCTAATTTGCTTTGTTTTCATATGAAAGGCATCAGAACTTGAGGCATCAAGAGGGCACCGTGGAAGTGCAGATGTTAGGAAGGAATCATTGCACACTCTGCGCATTCTTACTGGCAAGGTAAGAAGATACATACAAGCTCCTGTGATGCATCCAGGCAGAAATGCTTATTGAACACATATTTTTTTGAGGATCCCTAAGCATACCACAGGTTACAATTCCCCTTGCTATGCAGTTGATAGTAGTACCTTAGTTCTTTTAAACCTTGATATCCTTTCTCAAATTCTTGAAATGTAGTTCCGTGATCTGGATGTTTAGTTGTCGGAAACTTCTCGAGTTCTTCTGTCCAGCCTTGGTTAATGAATCTACAGAATGCCTCGAACTCTGACTATGTCTGGGTAGTGTGGAGTGTGAATAGTTAGCTGTGGATTGGTGGCCCAATTGGCATAATTACTATCAATACTCGTCTTCAAATAAATATGTTCAGCTAATGTTATTTATTCCTAGGGGCTACCATATATGATATAATAATATCTTCTTATTGTGCAAGAGAATCAGCCTTGTATATGTGCTTGGCATGCACTAGTACCTTTCTTTTTGTGACAGATTTCTTGTTGCATGAAGGTGTTTCTCAGTAGTTTTATTTATTGCAGCATAATTCCTTATGCTTAGACTATTCCTTTTCTGTGCCCGTCATGCCTACAATTCATTGACATCGTTTTCTTGTCAGGTAGGCTCTGCTGACGCACTTGCCTTTTTCCTTCCTGGAATTGTCAGTCGCCTTGGGAAGGTTCTCTACACAGCTAAGACTATGATAAGTGGTGCTGCTGGGAGTTCTTTGAGCATTGAACAAGCCATTCTTGGATTGACTGAGGCTTTGATGATAGTCCTAAATGACAAGGAAAATCTTAGTGCACTTGGTAAGCACATGAATGAGAATCATTCTCATTCTCCTGGTGGCAACGGTTCAACTGAGCATGTATTGCAGATGCTTCGCCAGTTACCAACCAAAAGTTTATCTGATGAGATAGGCCATGATGAGACTACAGATGACTCTATCTCCAATGTCAATAATTCCTTTGCTGATAGAAAGGCACTACGTGCGAAGCGGACCAAAAAATGGCTCGAGGAAACAACTAGTAATGTTGATAAATTGCTTTGTGCCACATTCCCACATGTATGTTTTCCTTTGGTTATCTTACAGTTAAAAATAAATGTGCCCTGTTCGGAACGTGGGAATTTTTCCTTGTTCCTGCGTTTTTCCTATGAAATTGAATTGATTTCAGGGAAATTCATGTACGATTCGTGCGTTCCAAACGGGCATATATACTTTTAAGTTGGCTTAACATTATGTCATTTTTTGCAGCTTGCTATTCATTCATCTGAGAAGGTGAGGAAGTCGGTGGTTAGCGGTGTAAAAGGGCTTTTGTCTAGTTGCGGTTCTACATTAAAAAGAACCAAGATGCTACTTTTGGTATGTGAACTTCAGTATTTTTGTTACCTTTGAGAGCAGAAAGCTATAATTATGTACACATATTTTACAACTTTGTCATCATAGCTGCATGCATTTTATCATTTGAAATTGATTTACCATGCATATGTTAGCCTTTTGTAGCAGTCTCTTAGTGCTTGACCCAACGCTATATTTATTTTTTATTTTGTAATTTTATTGTTGCAGGAATGCTTATGTGTTCTGGCATGTGATGATGCTGCAGCTGTGTCTGAGGCTGCACAAGATGCTCTTGATTATCTTTTCAACCAGGGCCACAATCTTGTAACAGAAAACGAGATTTCTGATACCTTTACTAGGTTCGTGCTACTTCCATTTCTGAAACAGCTAAAGTTGATGATGGCCTGTGAAAACAAAGTTTTAAATGTTTTTTGTATTAAGCAGGCTGGTCGAAAGGCTACCTCAGGTGGTACTTGGAAGCGAGGAGACAACCGCACTTTCACATGCTAGGATGTTGTTGGCTCTGACCTATTATGCTGGCCCTCAGTTTCTGATAAATCATCTTCACCGTTCTCCTGTGAGCTCACTCTCTCCTGGACGTTCTTGACATTTCTTACATAAATATATGATTCCCCTGCTGACTTTTAATTTGATTCCTTGTGTGTATCTGTCATTTTTCTGTTGACTTTTGAAATTGATTACCCTTGCAGGTTATTGCTTCTCGTTTCTTTGATTGTTTGGGTTTATGCATAGGTCATAGCTCACAGTTTTCTGGTTCCATGGACAAGCTAATTGTATCGAAGCCACTATCTATTGGGTATCTTTATTCAGTTGCTGAGTTGAAGAGTGGTGCCTATGCTAAAGATACAACTAACAAATCTCTGCATGCCATGTCGACATCTGCAGCCTCCAAAATATCTGTTATCCATGATAATGCTTTGCCAAATGCATTACTTGGTACAGTTGAATGTGAGTTGCCCCATGTGCCTCCATGGGTTTTTCATGCTGGTAGTCAGAAGCTTTACTGGGGTTCTTGCTGGAATAATTAGACTTGTTGGCCTATCAACAGTGTCAGGTACCTTGTGAATTAATTTGCTTCTCAAATTTATGATTCATGGGCTGTTCCACTTGTCGCATTATGAAGGATACCTTTTCTTTGAGAGGAAATGAATGATACCATTTTTATGTTGTAATGGTCGCTCATCATATTTATTTGTTTAATTGATGCTAGGGAAAGGAACTGCTGCATCCTTATCTCTCTTTGTTGATATTCTGCTCGATCAATTTAGGAGGTTGAGCACTGAGCTGAGAGACAAAGATATTTACAAAGATGGTCTGCAGAGGTGGTACATGAAAAGTGAAGCTGGACAAACATTACGCCAAGCAAGTTCAGCTGTCTGCATGCTCAATGAGCTCATGTATGGTTTGTCAGGTCGATCCCTTGGTATGTTTTTACAACTTTTCAACAACAGATCAGCACATATGTCAGGGACAGTTTGTCAGAAAAATCAACTGCTTGCTTGTGTTAAACATAATGGAGTTACTAATGAAAGAGAAGTGTGGGGCTTTAATGAACAAAAGGGCACTAAAGACAACATTCTTCATTGCATCGGCAGTATTCTGCATGAATATGTATCACCAGAAGTGTGGGATCTTCCAGCAGAGAAGGACACTGAGCTACGCCTAATAGAGTCGAACCTGCCATTGCACTTCTACCGTGATACAACTGCGCTGCACACGGTAATAGTGGATAATTTTGATTCATAAATTGGATCTGTTTCACTTTCTTTTTTTCTACTCTATTTAAGTATATCCATGTGGAACATATCTTGTCTGCTCAAGTTTTTAGATTGTTGTTTTAGGTAGTGCTTGAAGGAATTGGAGTCTTGGGTGTTCTTCTTGGTCAAGATTTTGCACTTAGTGGGTTTATGCACTCTTCCCTTTATCTTCTGCTCCGTGAACTTATCAGCTCAAGTGCTCAGATAAGAACTGCGTCTGATGCTGTCCTAAGAGCCCTTGCTACTGCTGGCAGTCATTGTTCGGTAATATGTTGCCTTGGTTCATGCTATGAGTATTGTAATCATTATTTGATAGTGTATTTAAAAAGTCTTCTTGCCTGTACAGGTTGGCCAATTTGTCGTCGTGAATGCAGACTACATTATTGACTCTCTTTGCAGTCAATTGCGTCACCTGGACCTGAACCCCCATGTTCCTGATGTTCTTGCTTCCATGCTGTGTTACATTGGTGCTTCTCGTGATATCTTATCATTCTTGGAAGAACCGGTATGATGTAGGATGGCTGTATTTTTAAAATTGGTGACACTTCTGTGCTTTTAAGAAAAATTGCAATCCACAAAGAAGCAATGCATCTGCCAACTCGGCACATTGATGCCCACAACTATTCTTGAATTAATTCACTTTTATTTTTGAACCGTTTTTTTTTATTATACAATGGGATATGACAATCTAGATAGGGTGGTAAGGAATAGGGGATTTCCTTTAATACGAAAAAAACCTAAATTTGCAAGCAAGATACATATATGTGATTTCATTACGATGCATTTAAATTCTTACAGATGCAAGCAGTTTCTTCTGTGCTAGAGGTTCTTGGCAGGCATGATCACCCACATTTAACTGTTCCATTTCTGAAGGTATTATTCTATACATACTTTCACAGTGCTACACTTTGTTATGTTTGACTGAAATGGTATCTTTTTGAGCTTATGTGTCAGTTTATGTTGTCTGAGGTTATGACTTGCACATATTGACACATTTAGCTCTAACATGAGTTCACCAAGTTTGATACCTCCACACAACTGGGATCACATTTTATGGAGGCTTTAATATTATTTGTTATTGACTCCACAAAGTTGGTGTGTGCTAGGACAATAATCAGTAGTACAATGACTATTTTAGACAAGTCTTTCTGATAAAATGGCTTGTTATATTATCTCTTAATTAAATGAAATCTCCCTCCGTTCCAAATTGTAAGTCGTTTTAGCTTTGTTCTGGGGCCATTCTCATTCTCAGTGCTAGATTTCATTGCACTGTTTCCAAGAGTAACTTGTGGGAAATGAAATGAAACAAGACCCACAATGCATACCTTCATTTTACAGTTTCATAGGCTTTGCGTATTTTAATGTTGGATGATGTTATGAAGTGAAATGCTCCCAGTGGAGTTCCACTTAGTTTCCAACGCATGGGGATGGAATAAAACGCTCCCAGTGGAGTTTCACTCTGTTTCCAATGTGTTGGTAACTGTACGCGCTGGGTTTCATCTTCTCTCTCTCTCTTCATAATTCCTGTGCCACATCATTAAATGCGAATGAAACTCCCACTGGACTGGCATAAGTCAAACTTCCCTAGCTTTGACCAGATCTATAGAGAAAAGCACAAGCATCTACAACATCAAAAGGTCCATTAGATACACCATGAAATACATCTTGATAATGTATTTGTTTGATGTTGTAGATGTTAATAGATTTTTTCCATAAACTTGGTCAAATTTAGTCAAGTTTGACTTAGGACAAAGCCAAAATGACTTACAATTTGGAACCAAGGTAGTATATGTAAGTCCACAATTTTTTATAAACTCAAAAATTCTATTCAAAGTCAAATGCAGATATGGATAAATCTTATGGTAATATTTACATTGGTATGTGCAAGATTATCCGTGGCACTATTATTCCTGTCAGATGTACACCCTCTCTTTTATAAGGCGCAGTTTAACAATGACACGGTCTCCCAAATTACACTTTGGCCATTTATCTATTTTATATTACATGTTTATACTTATAAACTTATGATAATTGGATAGTATATTTAATTACAAATCTAACCATATCAAGTTTGTATTATAATAATTAAAAATTGTTAGCCAAATTATTGGTCAAAGATTTTAAAGTTTCCATCTTGATATGCGTGTGCGCCTTATAAAAGAGAATGGAGTATTTGCTTTCATCATCTTTTTCTTTGTAAGAGTGTTCCCATGCATTACTGATAATACTAAATATTTTATTTGAGTAAGTAATTTATTTCTGTGCGCCCTTTTGGTTTATCTAGGCAGTTTCTGAGATTTCCAAGGCATGTAGACATGAATCTACTTGTTTGCCAGATGAGGCACAATCATTTGATGTGAAGGTCAGTTCTGAGGGTCAAGAAGTAAAAAATACGATTGAGAAGAGAATGGAATCCAGTGCAATATCTGGTAATAGCCTGACACAACTCAATTCTTGTTTTTCAGTATGTTCTTCAGCACCTAGATTGGGTTGTATCTTTATTATCATTGACAAATGATCAATAAGCACATAAGCTCCACTATATCATCATAGGAGTTTGTTTCTCATTTTCTATATTATCTACTGATATTTGATAATGCATGGTATGCTAATATGCCCCTCAAATTCCTAGTTGAAGATCTGATTCATATATCCTATGATACTTGCACCCATTTCTTTCTTTCTGTATTTACTTCCCTTCAAAATTTTAAATGTTCATATTCTTTAGAAGATATTTAAACATGATGGTAGTCAACTATCATTTTTTTTACCATACTATAAAACATTTTTTCCTGTTGTATTCACTTTCCATCTATGCTCTACCCAACTTGCTTGGGAATAAAATGCTTTCCTGTTGTCATTGCTGTATGGTATTCTGGAACACTCTGCGATGTAACATGGTTCAACTGTTGTATCCTGCAAAATGTGGTTTAGGGTCTGTTTAGATGTAGATATTCAGGGACATGTAATTGAATTGGATTCAATAATCAGCCTTGGTATTAAAATTGGCCACGATTCAAATTCTGTTGTTTGGATGACTATTCAATTAGCTTCTGGAATCCTAGAAAGAGGCGCCGGTCGTGAGGAAGAGAAGGCCCGCTGACTATTGGGAAGAAGAGAAGGGCTTGCCGACCTTCGACCATGGAGAAGAAGAGAAGGGTCCACCAGCCGCTGGCCATGGGGTAGAAGGGAAGGGCCCGCCAGCCGCGGGCCATGGGGTAGAAGGGAAGGGCCCGCTGGCCACTGGCCATGGGGAAGAGGGTGGAGGTGCATTGGGGGTGGCGCATCAGGGGTGGCTCATCGGGCAGCGGCACGTCGGGTCCAGAGGCGTGTCGGGTGGCGGAGCTTTGGGGGCGGCTCGTTGGGCGGCGGCGCGTTGGGGAGGGACCTGGGCGGGTGAATGCAGAGCAATACGGAGGAGGGCAAGGGCTCGGTATTGAAGATGAGGGGATGCAAGCATAGTGAATATCACTTTGTATTGGGGTCAAATTTCCAATTCTGATTTCTTAACCACCCAAACAGCGGCATTCAGAGCTACTCAACACTAATTCCAAATTCTGAGGCTGAATACCTACATCCAAACTGGGTATTAGTCTTTTTGTTATTTTTTTGGCACTTCATATGAAATTTTTTGATTTACTTTATTCATGGGGACCTCACATTGTAGTATCACTAATATCCTGTCTTCGTTATTGCATCAGAAAGAATGAATGTTGATGCTCGACCTTATTTTATGACCTTGGAATACTGGGAGGATTTACTTTGTAAGCTAAATGAGATGAGAAGATATAGGAGAATAGTTGGGTCTCTTGCAGGCTCTTGTTTGTCAGCTGCCATCCCACTTCTCTCTTCGACTAAGGAAACAGCATGTCTTGTGGCCCTTGATATTGTGGAGGTATTTTCTTTTTCTGTAAGGACAATGCATTTTAATAAATTGAAGTTGCGATTTTTATTTCATTCTTTTACTTGGAAGGAAAACATCACCTTCGTAATACATTATATGGCCTGTCTTTTTCATGTGCTTGCACTGGTTTTATCTGCTATTCTTTCAGCCATCATTTGCAATGATATTCCAAATATTGATTTTTATAAACTTGGTCGATATATGCCTATACAATACTGTGGGATAGCTATGTAGAGTTATTTGTTTTTCCAGTTTTTTGTATTAATGAGATAACACTGTAATTTTTATCATTCCAACTGATTTTGCAGTCTTCCTACCTTATATTACATGGAGACATAGTTCTCATGCCATAATCTATACTGTCATTTTTTTTTAAAAAAAAAGTATTGGTGAAAAAAAAATCCTGCAATGTTACATTAGTAACATATACCTCTAATTTCTTGTTTCGTCCCAATGCAGAAGTTATTTCTGACAGTTGTAGACATAACATCAATGTTATCTACTGTCTCCAGAATGCCACTATATCTATTGCCAAGGTTGAGGAGGCTTATAAATGTGAATGTCAAAGCAAAGGAGTTATTGAGGAGGCCATCCAGTTTCTTTCATTTGACGAGCTTCTTGATGGTACAGATGCCACTGAAGATGTCGATGAAAATAGGCTACTCCCAGCAATGAACAAACTATGGCCTTACTTGGTTATCTGTCTAAGGAACAAGATCTCAGTGGTAGGTTTTTTCACATCTGGTTGTTTTCCATTGTGTGAGTTCTGTTGGTTGTTTATTACCCTCCTACATCGTTTGATTCATCAATGTTAGTTTTTTTTTTCATGAATCCCTTGCACGAGGTCACGGTTCTTGGGTTTTGATCTACAAGAGTACGTCATACAGCTTCCATAATATTTCTTTAAGGTTTAGTTGTATTCTAATCATGGAACAGGTAGTTTGCAACGGAAGAAAACCTAATTCATATGTTTGAGCTTGGGTCAGGAATTATAGTGGTCAGTTTGGATATCTATGGATTTTTGACATACTCTCCCCATTTTTATTTAGATGTCGTATCTGCCTTTGGTGCACAGACCGAGGAGATTAACGCTGAGTTAATCCTACTCGTTTTTCTGCTCCGTGCGATTAATGCTGCATCATACTCAGTACCTGTGTCCCTCTACCTCCCTGCATGCAGATTTAATTATTTCGTGGAAGGAACTAGGCGTCTCTTAACTACATGACTCTCCTAATGAAGTGCCTAGACCAAAATACGACATGCAATTGCGACTTTAAAAAAAAAAAACAGATACAACATCTGAATAAAAACGGAGTATAGTCAATACACAGTAAATTTATATGCGTTTATATTTTCTTGGCTCCTGGACTTTAGTTTTCATGTTACATTTAGTTTATGGGGTATCTGCTTGTGCTCTAAGTTTAACCTGATTGTATGCTACCTTCCTGAGGTGTAAGTTATTCAATTACCATACTGTTGTTTTGC
>NW_027096545.1:0-69753 GCF_019320115.1 Miscanthus floridulus | reverse complement strand
CGTGCTCCCGCTTCCGGATGGTGATGCAAAGAGACACAAGATTTATACTGGTTCAGGCAATCGACGCCCTACGTCCAGTCTGAGAGATCGAACTTGTATTCCTTGCACCTAAGTGCTCGTAGTAGGGGGTTACAAGCTAAGGGAGAGAAGGAACTGGTCTCCGGTCTCGGCAGGGTGTCGTATGGGCCGTCTGAGACGTTGCTCTCAAGCGGCTGGAATGTGTGCCTGTATGCTACTGAGTCTCCTCCCCCCTCTAAGTGGCCCAAGTCTTCTCCTTTTATAGTTGAAGGGAGGACAAGGATGGTACATGTATTACTATGCGGCGTCATGCCAACAGGGGCGGCATGTCCGAACCCTGTGGCCTGTTCCTGTGGCGGCATGGTCGTCGGAGTGGTCCGTCCTTGGAGTACTAGGGCGGCGTGGTCGTCCCATCAGATCCTGTGCGTCGTGGGAGCCCCGGGAATGCCTCGGAGTGGACGCGGCGGCGAACGTGCAAGCCACTGTGGACGGACTGTGCGCGAGGCCGAGACTTGGTCGGTGCCGAGGCTTGCACTGCGGTGGGGGGGTCTCGGCAGGCACGAACCTCAAGATCGCCGAGGCCCTGGTGTACAGTGCCGAGGCCTTGAGCGGGCGGCTGATCATGGGTACAGCGTTAGGACACAGTGGCCGGTAATCCCCGTCGTACCCTGTCCTAGCCGGTATGGCGCTGATCGTGGACACAGTGTTAGGACACAGTGGCCGGTAATCCCCGTCGTACCCTGTCCCAGCCGGTATAGCGCTGATCGTGGACACAGTGTTAGGACACAGTGGCCGGTAATCCCCGCCGTGCCCAGTCCCGGCCGGTATGGCGCTGATGCGACCTCGGGTCGCGTCGGCCATTCTGTGGCGTTAAGCCACCGTCCGGCTGAGATTGTGGGAGTGGTTGAAGCATTAATGAGACATGACGCGCTGTCGGGAGGGTCGGCTGAGGCGGGGGGCGACGGACCGCGGACGAGCCGGCCTCGAGCGACATGGAGAATGAGGCCTCGCACGAGACGGAGATCAGGCTCCTTGCCGAGGCCTCGCGTGAGAGGCCTCGCGTGATACGGAGAACGCGCCTCCTGCCGAGGCCTTCCGTGGAGAGCCTCGGGCGAGGCGGAGACGGCGTTCCCTGCCGAGGCCTTCCCTGGGGAGCCTCGCACGAAGCGGAGTTTGCGTCAGGATGCCGAGACCTCCTGCTCGAGGCTCGAGGCGAGGAGGGGGAGGACCCAGTGGGCTCGGTCGTGGCGGGTGAGGGGCCCACAACTTACCTTCTAGCTTATTATTTTTTTAGATGGGACTTTAGCGACCCATTTGATGTTTTGCTTGGGGTACCCCATTCTAAGGTACCCGACACAATGCTACATTGAACACGATAATGAATTAGCCATTAATAATTTAATCATATGTAACTGCCTCGAAGAATATAGTGAACCAAAGTACTTACCGGTAAACCAGTAGCAAGGGGCCTCCCAATGGGCCATCGTTCCCAACACCAAACCTGGAGTAGGTAGGAGCAACCCCAAGGTTCGCATACCTTGAGGTGCGACGGCAAGCAACGCATAGCTATCGATACATCCATGCCAAGACTACGCTGCCCCAGTTGTACGCCGCTATGTTATCCCATGGCTGGTGTAGTATGCCAAGGAAGATCTAGTTGATGGTGTTGCCCGAGGTGTCTGGGAAGAGGAAAGCACCAAGGAAGTGCCAGAGCCACACTCTAGCGAACCTGTCGATCTGAGCCTCATCAGCCTATGGGTCAAGTAATCAAAGCGCTCTGTGATCCACGACGACAAAACACCGGAACTTTTCCTGAAATTCACCAAAGAAAATGAGACCCGATGGCTGCAGGAAAGCAATGCAAGTATTAAATATGCTTGAATTGCTCACTTATTTTTCTTTGAAACATCGTCGTCCGGTGGAAGAAAGCCATTGAACTGAGCCACCAGCTCCCTTCAGTGATCGTTGTCAACTTACCTGTCACTGGAAGTCCCCTCAACCGAAGGCCAAAGATAGCCTTCACGTCCTACATGGTCAAGGTCATCTCGCCGCAAAGTAGGTGGAACATGTGGGTCTCAGGCCTCCACCTGTTATATTGCCTCAAATTTGTTATAAGAATGTTTACGTACAATGAAGGCACTCGCACCTGTCTACAGCTGCAGTAAGTAGTGCTGGGTCAAAGGGTGAAAGACCGTAGTTGACAACACGGACAAGCTCGAGAAAGCCAACACGCCGTATGTACGGCGCGTAACGCTCGTCCCATTGGTGTGCCCTGGTGTGCGTGCGGGGCCTCAAAGAAGGCAAGGGCACCTTTGCGTCGGTGTCACTCAAGATATATGCTCGGTGCGGCTCGTCGTACTCCACCTCAAGAAGGGGTACAACGGATACTGCGTGGGAGGGGCCATCCTATTATAAATTGATAAACAAAGGGTTAGAGTATTCAAATTAACAGTATTCAAATTAATATTACGTAGCATTGCAAAATTTAAACTACTTGTTATGCAATAGGAACATAATATAAAAGCACATGTATATATTCAAAGTAACATTAACAGACATATTAAACAACTTTACTAGAAAAATAAGCAACTTCTATGTATGGACCTGCTGTCCACCAGTGTTTCTTATTAAATTATTACAATAGCTTGTCTGCATCTGCTAGAGCAGCTCATTATAATTTTAACCTAGGGATGAGTAGCCCAGTATTGAATTGATTGAGAACTATCATGTATGTCATACTTAGTCCTATACTCTATACTAATATGTCTAAAAATACAAGCCGTCTACTTTTTTCGCACAATGCTATGATGGACTCATAGCAGTACGATATCGACGATGTTGTGCATGATTTTAGAGGTTCTAGTGCTTTCAATATATGCTTGAGTTAAATGATCATTTGGATTAATATTTCCATGTAAGAAAACAAGCATATAACAATTTAAATCATAAAAACTCAACCAACCAAATTTGTCGCTATATATATGTATGTCTAGTGCACAAAAAACACATAAATAGATTTATATTTCACATGACTTTTAATTAGACATTTGTTTTCGCTATAATTAATAATACATTGTAAGAAAATTAACAATTAAAGTATATAAATAATAATACAATGTAAGATAAATTAACGGCTAAAGTATATTTTAAAAGAATCTCTCAATCTAATGGCTAACGAATAATATAAAGGGGTAGTGAAGGTACGAGGGTTTTGATTACGAAGAAATAGGCACCAAATTTCGCCTCAGCAAGGGTTGAACTGCAGTGAGGGCGTCTGTGTCGCACCGGCGTGCATGGCGCGGCAGGCGCTGCAGGCGGCGTCAGGCGCGGCGGACGGCGTGCAAGCGCGGCGGCAACGGCGCTGTGGGCAGGAGGGCAGGTAGGAGGGAGGGCGGGCGGCTCGCGGGCAGGCGGGTGGGAGGGTGGCTCGCGGGCGTTATTTATCTGGTCCTGCCGCGCCGTGGGCTATGGCGCGTCACTGCCGCGCCAAGATCGGTGGCGCGACAGACCCTGCCACGTCACCGGCCAGCGTCCCGGTCGTCGCCACGTCACCCCTCTCACCGCGCCACCATGCGCCATGGCAATAGACGCGGCAAAAAGTGTTAGTTTTGATTTTTTTTAACAATGTTAGATTTAAAATTAGTTTACAAAAAATATTAAAAATAAAAAAATTCATATATGTCAGGGCAAACCCACGACGATGGCCGGCAATCACCGGAGACTGCTAGCCGGCATCACTAAACATGAAGGCGCTTGTGGGTATTGAGATCTGCTAGCGAGTGCATTGGCGCCTTGCAGTGACGAGAAACTTTGACATTTGACACCGAATATGCACGCCTCATATATTTACATACACCTCTGGATATTTAACTCTATGCTTGCGAATTGTTTTAATTCAAGGGATTTTTGTTCATTTCTCTCTCTTTTTTTATTTTCTTTAATCTCTTCTCCTTTTTCAGGCCATCTAAACTGTAAAAAAATGCCCTGGAGAGGGATCTCAAAGGGGATCATAGCGTCAGCTAGTGGAGGACAACACCGTTGCAACTTCTAGTGTTACGGAGTTTGCTGAAACCCTAGCGTGTCGAGCGGCGTCGTGTGGCTTTGGAGGGGTTGCGGCGGGCGGTTCTCCTCCTGTGGTGGAGGGGCGGCGGAAGGAGGCAGTGGTGTTGCCACTTTTGTGTGCTGTCTAAGGAGGCAGTGGCCTTAACCGTCGGGAGCAGGCGGTCTAAGAATCGAGAGCCGAACGAATGACTTGAATCGATATGTATTACTAGGCCAACATTTTTGTCAGTTCAGGTGGCTTGAAAAAGGAGTAGAGATTAAAAAATTAGAAAATGAGAAAAATTCTTTGAATCAAAACAATTCAAAACCATACTTGAATTGCGTGTTAAGAGATGTATAGCATGCCATGTCAAATATTGTTAAGCTGAATGTCAAATGAGAGAGTAGTCATTAGTTCTGACCGAAGAGAACTCTGAACCTGGTGCTCGTCTCCTACGTCCTACCTCGCGGAACCAGTCGCGTCCTTCAAATCCTTATCCCACCCCACGGACACGGCAATGCCGTCTCGTGCCCGCATCTCCTCCGCCGTCTTCACCACCGCCGCTTCCTCCTCGCCGTCGACGCGCGCTCCCCACCTCGCCCTCGCCGTCGCCACGGCGCGGGTCCTGTCAGGGACGTTCCGCCCAGAGGAGGCACACCACCTGTTTGACGAATTGCTGCATCAAGCCACCCCCGTCCCCGAGCGCGCGCTGAACGGGTTCCTCTCCGCGCTCGCGCGTGCGCCGTCCTCCGCCGCCTGCAGAGATGGTCCTGCCCTTGCCGTCGCTCTCTTCAACCGCGCGTCTCGAGCTGACGGCCCGCAGGTGCTGTCCCCTACAGTCTGCACCTATGGCATCCTCATGGACTGCTGCACCCGCGCGCACCACCCGGAGCTAACGCTGGCCTTCTTCGGCCAGGTTCTCAAGACAGGCTTGGGCGTCAATACCATCATGATCACCAACCTTCTCAAGGGCCTTTGTGAAGCAAAGCGGACATACGAGGCTCTGGACATCCTTCTCCACAGAATGCCTGAGTTGGGCTGTGTGCCTGATGTTTTCTCGTACTGCATACTTCTGAAGAGCCTCTGCAACAACGGAAAGAGTGGTCAGGCATATGAATTGCTACGAATGATGGCTGAAAGGAAAGCTGTCTGCTCGCCCGACGTGGTTGCGTATAGTACGGTCATCGATGGCTTCTTTAAGGCGGGCGATGTTGCTAAAGCATGTGATCTATTCAATGAAATGGTACAGCGGGGAATTTCGCCTAATTTAGTGACTTATAACTCCGTTGTTCATGCACTGTGTAAGGCAAGAGCAGTGGACAAGGCAGAGGCTATCCTTCGACAAATGGTTGATAAAGGTGTTCTGCCAAATAACACGACGTATAGCAACTTGATCTATGGATATTCCTCTATGGGTCAATGGAAGGAGGCAGTGAGGGTATTTAAAGAAATGACAAGTCGAGGCATCCTACCAGATGTTGTTACTTTGAACTCGTTAATGGCTTCCCTTTGCAAGCATGGAAAAATCAAGGATGCTAGAGATGTTTTTGACTCAATGACAATGAAGGGCCAAAAACCTGATATTTTCTCCTACCAAATTATGCTCAACGGGTACGCTACTAAAGGATGCCTAGTTGATATGGCAGATCTCTTCAATTTGATGCTTGGAGACAGTATTGCACCTGACATCCATATTTTCAGTGTGCTGATCAAGGCATACGCTAACTGTGGAATGCTAGATAGGGCTACGATTATCTTCAATGAAATGAGGGAGCAAGGAGTGAAACCTGATGTGGTAAGTTACTATTGCCTGATTCAAGGTTTTTGTATTCATGGTGGTTTGCTGAAAGCCAAGGAATTGGCATTGGAAATGATGACTAAAGGTATGCATCCTGACATTGTTTTCTTCAGTTTGATAATAAACAACCTTTGCAAAGTGGGAAGGGTAATGGACGCACAAGATATTTTTGACTTTACTGTAAGTATTGGTCTGCATCCTACTGTTATGGTGTATAGTACGCTGATGGATGGGTACTGTCTAGTTGGCAAGATGGAGAAAGCATTAGAAGTATTTGATGCTATGATGTCAGCTGGCATTCAACCAAATGTTGTGGTGTACGGTACACTCGTTAATGGCTATTGTAAAGTTGGGAGGATCGATGAAGGGTTGAGACTTTTCAGAGAAATTTTGCATAAGGGAATAAAGCCTTCAACTAGTTTATACAACATCATACTTCATGGGTTATTTCAGGCTGGGAGAACAGTTCCTGCAAAGGTGAAATTTCATGAAATGACTGAAAGTGGAATCGCAATGGATACATATACTTACAGCATAATTCTTGGTGGACTTTTTAAAAACAGCTGCTCCGATGAAGCAATCTTGCTTTTCAAAGAACTACATGCAATGAATGTAAAGGTTGATATCACAACTCTCAATATCATGATAGCTGGACTGTTTCAAATCAGGAGAGTTGAAGAAGCCAAGGATCTGTTTGCTTCAATCTCAGGAAATGGACTGATACCTTGTGTTGTAACTTACACTGTAACGATGACAAATCTTATAAAAGAAGGATTGGTGGAAGAGGCAGACGATATGTTTTCATCCATGGAGAATGCTGGCTGTGAGGCGAATTCTCGATTGCTGAATCATGTGGTTAGAGAATTACTAGAGAAAAATGAAATAGTCAGGGCTGGAACTTACCTGTCCAAAATTGATGAGAGGAATTTCTCACTTGAACATTCAACCACAACGTTGATGATTGATCTCTTCTCAAGCAAAGGGACTTGTCGGGAACACATAAGATTTCTCCCTGCAAAGTATCATTTTCTTGCGTGTTGATTGTTAGTAAATCTTACAAGGAAGCATGGTTCTCCAAAAAGAACCATCTTGACTTGCTGTTTACACCTGGGAAATTAGCTGCAAGTTAAAAGTCAAGTAGATGTGAGATTTTCTCCCTGGTAGCATTAGGATATTTATCATGGCTGCTAATACAACTGATGTTGCACTTATGAAGAATGACTTCTGAATTCTGACAGAGAATGTAGCACTTGTGATCACAGAATGCATGATATAATGAACATTTTTGGAATCAGTCCACCTGCCGCTGGTAGGCTAAATGTGATCTTATCTAAAACAGTTAGTTCACTTAATGTGCATGTTTTCTTGGAAGATTTCTTCTCATTTGACCTGCTTGATATTCAGATGCTCATTTACTTTTTGATTCAACAATTCTGTACCGAATGTTTAGGTAAATGGCCTGATGAAGGAGCGTTTGATGTTTTTGGAAGCATATTCGCCCGGCGGATGGTGCAGCAGTGTTGATGTTTTAATCTCCAAACGGTGTGCTTTCCGTACACAACTGATGTGTGATTCTCTCTTGTAGCATGTTTAATCATGGCTGTTAACACAACCGACGTTGCAGTTATGAAGAATGAGATTGTGACTGCTGAATTCTGATGGAGAGTGTAGCATGCGTTGGTGATCTCTCTTGGCGACCTGGCAGAGCCACCGAGCTCCTCATGTGGCACTTGGGTTCTCTGCTCCATCATGGCACAGAAGCAGAACAGAAGCAGATCTCGGACTGGAGCTGGACGGAGGAGCTTGGGGACTTGGGGTCTCTGCTCATGACGCAAAACAGGGCACCTGAGGGCCAAGCGTTACGGTGTAAGAAGTCTCCTCCGCCTAGCTCTAGTCCGCATCTCCTTCGCCGTCTTCACCACCGCCGCTTCCTCCTCGCCGTCGCCGCGCGCTCCCCACCTCGCCCTCGCCGTCGCCACGGCGCGGGTCCTGTCAGGGACGTTCCGCCCAGAGGAGGCACACCACCTGTTCGACGAATTGCTGCGTCAAGCCACCCCCGTCCCCGAGCGCGCGCTGAACGGGTTCCTCTCCGCGCTCGCGCGTGCGCCGTCCTACGCCGCCTGCAGAGATGGTCCTGCCATTGCCGTCGCTCTCTTCAACCGCGCGTCTCGAGCGGACGGCCCACAGGTGCTGTCCCCTACAGTATGCACCTCATGGACTGCTGCACCCGCGCGCACCACCCGGAGCTAACGCTGGCCTTCTTCGGCCAGGTTCTCAAGACAGGCTTGGGCGTCAATACCATCATGATCACCAACCTTCTCAAGGGCCTTTGTGAAGCAAAGCTAACATACGAGGCTCTGGACATCCTTCTCCACAGAATGCCTAAGTTGGGCTGTGAGCCTGATGTTTTCTCGTACTGCATACTTCTGAAGAGCTTCTACAACGACGGAAAGAGTGGCCAGGCATATGAATTGCTACGAATGATGGCTGAAAGGAAAGTTGTCTGCTCGCCCGACGTGGTTGCGTATACTACGGTCATCGATGGCTTCTTTAAGGAGGGCGATGTTGCTAAAGCATGTGATCTGTTCAATGAAATGATGCAGCGGGGGATTTCACCAAATTTAGTGATTTATAGCTCCATTGTTCATGCACTATGTAACGCAAGAGCAATGGACACAAGGCAGAGGCTGTCCTTCGACAAATGGTTGATAAAGGTGTTCTGCCAAATAACAGGACGTATAACAACTTGATCTATGAATATTCCTCTATGGGTCAATGGAAGGAGGCAGTTAGGGTATTTAAAAAGATAACAAGTCAGGGCATCTTACCAAATGTTGTTACTTTGAAGTTTGAGCATGTTAATGGCTTCCCTATGCAAGCATGGAAAATACAAGGATGCTAGAGATGTTTTTGACTCAATGGCAATGAAGGGCCAAAGACCTAATGTTGTCTCCTACCATATTATGCTTAATGGGTACGCTACTCAAGGATGCCTAGTTGATCTGACAGATCTCTTCAATTTGATGCTAGGAGACAGTATTACACCTAACAGCCATATTTTCAATGTGCTGATCAAGGCATATGCTAAATGTGGAATGCTAGATAGGGCTATGATTATCTTCAATGAAATGAGGGAGCAAGTAGTGGAACCTAATGTCGTAACTTATTTGACAGTGATAGCTGCGCTTTGCAGAATTGGTAAGATGGATAATGCCGAGGAAAAATTTAATCAGATGATTGACCAAGGAGTAATACCCAGTATAGCTACTTACAGGTGCCTGGTTCAAGGTTTTTGCATTCATGGTGGTTTGACAAAAGCTAAGTAGTTGGTTTTGGAAATGATGAATAAAGGTATGCGTCCTGACATTGTTTCCTTCAGTTCGATAATAAACAACCTTTGCAAAGTGGGAAGGGTAATGGACGCACAAGATATTTTTGATTTAACTGTAAGTATTTGTCTGCATCCTACTGTTATGGTGTATAGTACGCTGATGGATGGGTACTGTCTAGTTGGCAAGATGGAGAAAGCATTAAGAGTATTTGATGCTATGGTGTCAGCTGGCATTGAACCAAATGTTGTAGTGTACGGTACACTTGTTAATGGCTATTGTAAAGTTGCCAAGATGGAGAAAGCATTAAGAGTATTTGATGCTATGGTGTCAGCTGGCATTGAACCAAATGTTGTAGTGTACGGTACACTTGTTAATGGCTATTGTAAAGTTGGAAGGATCGATGAAGGATTGAGACTTTTCAAAGAATTTTGCATAAGGGAATGAAGCCTTCAACTATTTTATACAGCATCATACTTGATGGGTTATTTCAGGCTGGGAGAACAGTTTCTGCATTGGAAATATTCCATGAAATGACTGAAAGCAGAATCTCAGTGCACACAAATACATGCAACATAGTTCTTGCTGAACTTTTTAAAAACAGTTGTTCTAATGAAGCAATCTTGCTTTTCAAAAAACTACGTGCAATCCTTGTAAAGATTGATATCAAAACTCTTACTATCATGATAGTTGGAATGTTTCAAACTAGGAGAGTTGAAGAAGCCAAGGATCTGTTTGCTTGAATCTCAGGAAATGGACTGGTGCCTTCTGTTGCGACATACAGTGTAATGATGACAAATCTTATAAAAGAAGGATTGGTGGTAGAGGCAATTACTAGAGAAACGTGAAATTGTCAGGGCTGAATTGATGAGAGAAATTTCTCACTTGAACATTCAACCACAACTGTATGTCTTATAAAAGAAGGATTGGTGCAACAGAACTTATGTTGGCCTTCTGTTGCACTTATGAAGAATGATTGAATGAGATAATGATTTCTGAGTTATGATGCAGAATGTAGCACTTGTGACCACAACGAGGCATGATGTAATGAATATTTTTTATGTCTGTCCTTGCTCCCTGCCACAGGTAGGCTAAATATGATTTATCTGAAACAGTTAGTTCACTTCATGTGCATGCTTTCTTGGAAGATTTTCTTCTCGGTGATCTGCTTGATATGCAAATGTTCATTTACGCGTTTGATTCAACAATTCTACCGTATATGTTCAGGTAAAGGACCTGATGAAGGAGCGTTTGATGTTTTTGGAAGTATATTCGTTCGGCAGATGCATGGTGCAGTGTTGATGTTTTACTCTCCAACTGTACTTCCCGTATGATTTTCCTTTTGTTAATGAAAACTCACTATGTTAAGGTTTCGTTTCGATATGTTACAACTTTTGAAAGTGGAAAATATGCTCAATATTTTGGGAACTCCATGTTAACTATACCATATGATAATTTTTATTCGTCTCCATTGTCACCTTATATCACCTTATAAATAAATGAAAAATGGAAAACTTTTTGAATCTTGCGGGCGTTGCCACCCGATTTAGCTATTATGAGTAAACGACAACTCTAAAAGATTAGCGAAAAGGATTTGTGAAGCCAAATGTAGCTCATATAGGCCTAATCGTCTCCAGCACTTTCCAAGCTCGTCTCTAAATTTAATCGGTCTCCATCCAGCAGAGCTCGATCTCTAGAATATGATAGGAAGTCTCCCTGGCCATCGGAGAATCACGCGCGTTGTTTTGCCAGCAATGCTTGTTTTGGCTGTTCGCCGGTTGCAGCCACCTGGAATGCCAACCCCTCCCCACCTCCCCAAAGGCCATGGCGCGGCCACGTAAATGGGCGAAGATTTCTAGCGGCGAGAAGGCCTAGTTGACGGTTTGCGAACGTTGGATACAAAAGGAAATAGATATATGACGTCACGGTTTTGAATATAGAAAATGGAAAATTTATAGAGGTTGGAGTACACATGTTTTTTTTTAGGTTTTCTCTTAGAGAATGGATAATCATGGATTTTTGGAATCTATGTTTAGCTAATCTCTTGGACTTGCCAGTGTTAGATTGATCTCTAATCCTAAACTGGGCCCAACGGCCCAGTTGGGCCTTTGATCCGCGCCCTGATCGGGGGCGCCTAGCCCACTATGGCTGGAGAGCCCCTGTCACACTGCGCTATATATAGAGGTGGGGGCCGAGCTCTGAGTACGAGGTTCGCCTGAGCTGAGCTCCCCACCGAAACCTAAACCCTAATCCCGATCAGAGAGGAGCGCAGCCAGTGACGGGAAGCCACCAGCCACGCTGTCCCGCTCCACCGACGTCGACGACTTCATTGACCTCTTCCCCGAACGTCGCTGCTCGTGCGCAGACTTCACCGACGAATGAGATGGCGGCTTCTGGACCATCTCCCTCTGCGGTGTCTGGTTCGACACGTTCTTCTTCTATTCCTCTCTGTCTCTCTACTCTCGATATCGCATTCACAGTAAAGAGAACCCGCTAGATCTAACCCTAGATGATCTTTTCGATCTCAACAATGGTACCAGAGCGAGGACTGGGTATAGATCTAGCCTATCGGAACCCTCTGTCTAGATGTAGATCATGTCAGGGGTAAGAAACAGATTAGATCCTTTCGGATCTGAGAAGGGAAGAGGGTCACCGAACCCTAACCCTAATCGGGTGAAGAACAGAGAAAAGAAAGGGGTCTCGGCACGCGAAGCCGAACCCTAACTCGTGAATCAAACTCGGGGAAGAAGAACAGTGAATGAAACCCTAACCCTAACCAAACCCTAATCTCGATCCTTACCCCATCCCCAACCCTAAATCGGATAGATCCGAGAAGAGAAGAAAGGAAAATCAAATCAGAGAAGAAAAGGGGAAGGGGAAGAGGCCTACCTCGCCGCTGCACCACGCTGCCGCCTTGTCGACGTGCGGGCATGTGCTCCGGCCAAGGACGCCGCAGCCAGGCCGCTCGACGATGGCACGCTCACCCGCTAGGGAGCGCGCGCGTCGGCGAGAGGGCAGGCGACGGCGCCGCCATCGTCTCACTCCATGCCGTCACGGGGATGAGACAGAGGAGGAGAAGCGATCGGGTCAAATTTAGGGTTTCGGAGAGGGGATTAGGGCACCGCCGCCTAGACCGCTCGATGGTGGCATGCTCACCCGCTGGGGAGCGCGCACGCCGGCGAGGGGACCCGCGACGGCGCCGTGTTCGCGTTTTCTTTCGCTCGGTTGCTCGCTGTTGCTGCACTGAGGAGAGAAAGGAGCTAGGCAAGGAAGAGAATGGGCTAGGGTTTTACCGAGGTCGCCGCGGCGTCGATTTTTATGTCCCCGATCCACGCGCGCGGCCGTTGGATCTGGATGAACGAACGAGCGCGGCCGGACCAAAATCGGCCCAGGCGGGCGAGCGCGGCGGGCGATTTTGCCGGCCCAGGCCCAGGTTGTGGCCTGGGCGCGGGGAGGTGCCGCGAGCGCGCGTGCATGGGCTGCTGTGGCAGGCCGAGCCGCGCACTGTTGCTGCTGGGCCGATTATTGTTGCTGCAGGCCGGGCCAGAATGAACAGTAAATAAAGTTTCGAGTTTATTTAATTTTCAGAAGCAGATTTCGATGAATTTTGTCTAGTTTAATATATCTGTTAAAATTTGAACCAACGGGATATTTTTTCTCAGAGTATTTGAGAAAAGTTTAATGCTTCTGAAAAATAGATAATGAATTTTTTCATGTTTCCGCTGCTAAAGAAATAGTTTATTCTCCAGTTATTTTGAACCAACGTGATATTTAATTGGAGAAAAAGAGATTTTAACATGATTATGGTGTTGTTATTTTCTGACCAACGTTGTTAATGACAATATCATAATTTTAATGATTTTATGCATTATTTTTATTTCTGCCCAATGGTGATGTAGATTTAATGTATAAACAGTTGTATGTTTTGATTTTGACCAACGTTGGAATCAAGTCATGCAATTGTTATTATTATTTATGTTCTCACTCTATATGAATTGTGGTGTCAGGCGGATACAACTTGATGGGTTGTATCAAAGAGATCCCCACTCTCAATGGTGACAACTACACGGAGTGGAAGAAAAAGATTGACCTGGTCTTCATCTTGGCTGAGGTGGACTGGGTAGTCACCTCACCGTGTCCCACTGAGCTTGTGGCACCGGTGAGGGAGATAAACAAGGCTGATGCCGCTTGGGCAACTAGAGAGAGGGATTTTGAATCCCAAAAGATGTCCTATGATCTTAAGCATAGGAAGTGGGTCACTGCCAACAAGAAATGTTTGGTTGTGATAAAGAACACGATTGAGCCTGCAATTGTGGGCTCAATCCCAAAGTGTGACACGGCCATCGAGTATCTCGATAGAATAAAGAGTCAGTTCACTGGCTCTTCAAAGACATATACTACCCAACTGATAAAGCAGCTGATGACAGAAAGGTACTCAGGAAATAGTGGCATAAGAGAGCACATACTAAGGATGAGCAATTTGGCATCCAAGCTAAAACCAATAGATCTGGCTCTCAAGGAAGAGTTCCTTATCCATCTGATTTTTGCTTCCTTGCAAAAGAAATTTGACACTTTTGTTGTCAACTACAACATACAACCCGAGAAGTGGGACTTAGAGAGGCTCATGGCTATATGTGTGCAAGAGGAGGAGAGAATGAAAGCTGCCAATGGTGGCACTATCAATTATGTGAAAGACAATAAGAAAAAGAATAATAATGCTAACTCCTCGTCAAAGTCAAAGGGAAAGGGTCCCATGCTGCATCCGCCTCAGCAGAACAAGTGGGTACTGTGTACGTCCGGATCCTGGGTCCGGAGGTGTTGCTGAGCACGCGCGAAGTAGCCGTTGTGCTCCAACGGTCTCCTTCAAATGGCTAGTGCTACATGGTAGCGATCTGAGCGCTGGACCCAGAGTGCATGGTCCGATGGTCCCGTGTGTGGGTCTGGTTCGACGTTTGCGCAGCCAGGTTTTGAGCAATGATTCTATTTGGTGTTGGGGCTATAAAAGCATGCCTTGGCCGGCCTTGGCCGGCCTTGGCCGGCTGTTGAGCACCATTGGGCCTTTGTGGCTTTGTGTAGGTGTGCTTGGAAGCCCTCTAACTCACTTGAACATATAGTGGTTGCATCCGATTGCGAGTGAGTGATTCTAGTGCATTGCATTGTAAGATTGCAAGAGTAGGCACTAGGTGATCGAGTTGCAAGCCAATGGTGCTTGTTATTCTTGGAGGTTTTGCATTGTAAGATTGCAAGAGTAGGCACTAGGTGATCGAGTTGCAAGCCAGTGGTGCTTGTTATTCTTGGAGGTTGCCACCTCCTAGATGGCTTGGTGGCGTGTCTCCATTGTGAAGCCTGCAAGAAGCTTGTGCGGTGCTCCAGAGAAGAGCTTTGTGAGGGGTATTGTGCTCACCCCGCAGGAGACGCAAAGAGCAACACTAGTAGAGCGAGACATGAAGAGCATTAAGTGGTCCGGTCATGTCAAGTGCTAGAGCTTGTGGTAAGCACTCCACGTGGGAGAGTGTGACTTATGGGACACCACTAGCAAGAGGACCGGCGACAACCTTGAGCTTGTCTCAACAGGGATTAAGTGGTTGGCAAAGCACCGAACCTCGGGATAAAAATCACCGTGTCAACTTGTTCATCCCGTTGGTTTGCAATTCCCTTTTTTAGCTTGTATTTACTTATTCATACTTGTGCTAGTGATTAGTTGTTGCTCTTGTGTAGCTATTTTGCTTGTGTAGCATAGTAGTAGCTCTCTTGAGTAACTAGTTGGCTTGTGTAGCCTTGCTAGTTACATTGCTTAATTTGTGTAGCTAAGTATTTGTCGAGCTCTCTAGTTTGGCTTGTGTAGCCTTGCTATTGAGTAGTGCTAGTGAGCTTAGGCTTTGTGCGCTTTGCATACTAGCATGTGTAGGAGCTCCCCGATTGCTTGAGTACTAGTTGCATAGGTTTGTGTGACCTTGCTAACTAGAATTGTTTAGGTGAGCTCTACCTAGCCCAGCACCTTAGTTGCTCATATTAGGATCTTATTAAGGTGCCTGAGAATTTAGATAGAGGGGTGTAGTCTTGGCTAGACCGATAGTTTTAATTCCTCATTAATTTCGGTTAGCCGGCGTGTTTAATTTTAGAAAGGACTGTTCACCCCCCCTCTAGTTCGCCATCTCGACCTATCAATTGGTATCAAAGCCGAGGTCTCTCATTTGTGGTTTTTACCGACTCGAGAGGATGGTGACTTATGGGCTAGATGTTGATTGTCCATACATTTTTTATGGCACACACTTTAAACGGTGGAAAAATTGGATGACTAGCAATTTTAAGTTTATTTGCCCTCAAATGTGGTGGATTGTAGATGTAGGATTTCCTCATATGTTGGATGAAAATAATCTAACTCGAGCACAAGAGAAATGCCTAGATCTCAAGAACCAAGCTACTAGCATTCTATATAGATCTTTGCACGATAGCATCTTTGGAGAGATCATGGACATGGAGACCGCCCATGAGTTTTGGTCCTATCTAAATGACAAATATGGGACCGTCTCCAATGATGATGAGCCCAAGGAGGAGGCACATCAGGATGTTTGTAGCACCCGGTTTTAAGGACAAAACTAGATACAAATCATATGTGAGCTAGGAAGTCAAATCTCACATATAGCTACAAATGAGGGTAATATCAAAAGATAATGCTTATTACATACCATACTTAGTACAAAGGATATAACCTTAGACAACAAGTAGCGGAAAGAAAACTTTGATCTTCAGGCGAGAACTCCAACTCCATAGGGATAACTGACTGGTTGATCACAAGCCTAACTTCTCCAAACTCTTAGCTATCTGGTACCCATCTGGGATTTTTCCAAAGTATTGAGAAGAATAAAGCAAGCGTAAGTACATCTCATACTCAACAAGAATAACATGGGGTTCATGGGGCTCAATAAGGTTTGACACGGGTTTACTGCGATTAGCATTTTTAGAGAGTCAAGTTTTAGCAATTGAGTAGAAACAAGTTCAATAAGCCCCAAATAACCACATGATCATGTGAACAAGAATAATGTATAGCAAAAACAATAATCATTAAGTATCCTCAATATCATCAGTGTTCTAAAGAGATGGACTGCTAGTTGATGAAGTCAAAAGGCAGGGGCCTTTTTGAAAAAAACTATCGGCGATGGGTCCGCACTGATGCGATCAGTGGCCATGTGGCGGAGCGGGTCTAGGTGGATCGGTGGACCGGCGGTGGACCAAGATGGTGGACCGCATACATGACTGAAGCGGTGGAGCGACAAAGGGGGTATCCGGCCAGATCTAATCTGAGCCATAGCTTTTAAAGTGGACGGTGGTGGAGCGTTGGGGCGATTTGGTCGGCCTAAACAGGAATCCCAACGCTGTGGTCCTCCATGACCGACGGCGAGGAGCTCACCGGTGCAAGGCTTATGGGGTCTAGGGGAAAAACATGGGGGTGAAGAGATCGAGCTTGCGATCTCATCTAGAGGGGTAGGGAGGACAGAGGATGGCTAGAGGAGGTGCTAGGCTCGGAGTGGCGGCTCAGGGTCGACGGCGTAGCTCTAGTGAGCTCATTTACACAAAAGGTAGGAACAGAGAGGGCGAGAGTTATACCGACGCATTCCTTAGCTCCTTGTGTAGATCCTGGTTGTGGTCTCGTCGGCAGGGATGTGGCCACGGTGGAGATGGGTGGCGGCAGAATCTCGGCGGGAGCCACAAAGTGCTAGGGCTAGAGTTTCGAAGCCGAGTGCAAGATGGGTGCGTGGCGGCGACTGCTCGTATATGAGAAAGGGAAGCATGGAAGGGGCGGCAGCTTTTATAAGGCGCCCTGGCATGGCATGCATTCCCAAAACCCTGCGAGGATCTTGAGAGCGGCGGGGATATCTTCTCGGATAGAGTCCGGTTTGGGCACGATGGAGGTAGAAGACGACACCAATAGGCGAGTCCGGCGTGTCAGTGAAAGAAGAGGCGTGGTCGGGCTATTAGCCAAAGAAGGGAGAGAGGGGACGCTTCCGCGTGGTGCGCCTCTAGGACAGCGTGACATGGGCCGTGGGCCTGCGAGCAGTGTTGGGCTCTGCCCTGGCCGCGAGATGGGCCTCGCCCAAGCTAGGCCTACGCTGCAAGGGAGGATGGGCTTCTCAGGCTAAAGGAGGGAGAGAAAAAGGGAGCAGGCCGAGGAAAGGGGAGTGGGCCTTTGGGCCAAAACAAGAGAGGGGAGAGGGGTTTTGCCTTTTATTTTTCTTAAACTAACTTTTCAAGCTACTTTCAAAAGGGATATTGAATCCTTTTTAATTTTGGTCAAAACCAATCACACAAAAAGGCAAATGCGCTAGCATGAATGCATCAACGATGTTGCTAACTCCTATGATGAATTTTAATTTTATGAAAAATATTATTTCCCTATTTTCTTATGAGCCATAAATTCATAATTAGATCATTTTAGCTCTATTTCAAAAGGAGCAAATTTTAGGGTGTTACAATTCCACTTTGTAGCACCCAGTTTTAAGGACAAAACCAGATACACACCATATGTGAGCCAATGAAGTCAAATCTCACATATAGCTATAGATGAGGGTAATATCAAAAGATAATGCTTATTACATAACGTACTTAGTACAAAGGATATAACCTTAGACAACAAACAATGGAAAGACAACTTCGATCTTCAAGCGAGAACTCCAACTCCGCAGGGACAACTGACTGGTTGATCACAAGCCTAACTTCTCCAAACTCTTAGCAATCTGGTACCCATCCAGGATTTTTCCAAAGTATTGAGAAGAATAAAGTAAGCGTAAGTACATCTCGTACTCAACAAGAATAACATGGGGTTCATGGGGCTCAACAAGGTTTGACACGAGTTTACTACGATTAGCATTTTTAGATTGTCAAGTTTTAGCAATTGAGTAGCAACAAGTTCAATAAGCCCCAAATAACCACATGATCATGTGAACAAGAATAATGTATAGCAAAAACAATAATCATTAAGTATCCTCAATATCATCAGTACCATCAGTGTTCACCATCTATTCAGAGTGGAGTCCAGACCGCTCGTGACCGTGAGCATGGATGTTATAACAGTTTAAAGACACTCTGCAGAGGTTGTACTTCTTTACCCATGAGTCGTGATTTGCCCTTTCACCCAAGGTAGCTAGCCTCTTGACCCACTTCCATGGAAGGTCGGCAGGGTTCACTATGAAGCATTTCGAAAGTCCCTCTAACAAGTTAGTAGCCGCTAGATTTTAGCAGCTAGGCGAATGGAGCCCGTCTAACAAAGTGGCACATTCCACGCAGGCTATACACACCCTAAGAGACAAGAAGCCATTATGCAACCTAGTCCTATCCTAATGCGCCTTTCGGTAACCACTAATGAGCTAGAAAAGCTCAGTTTACTTAGCTAAAGCCAAAGCAAGAGCCATAACTCTCATGGTTGTACTGTAAGCTCTGGTTTATCACTTACAGATAAGTCCTTAGAGAGATAAACTAAAGCATTTGGAAAGTAGCCAAATACTCTAGCCCTCTTTTTCCAAGTTGCTAAAAATCATATTTTAACATTTATTGCATATACCATTAGTCAAGTTACAGATCATGGTTATTTATCTTGAGCACTAGCATAAATACTACCCAATGAATAATCTCACGGTGTCAAGGTACAAAGTAACAATAGCTAGTATATCCTTAGAGGTAACAAGGTAGACATATGCACATGAATTAAATTGTATTAAGGTGAGTAGGAAACAAGGATGATCCCATGTTATACTTGCCTTGAACTCAGACCCTTCTTCTAGTTCGTAGCCTCCAAAGAACTGCTTCTTGATCACCACGTAAAGCTCACCGACTGGACAAGATTATAAAGCACCACACAAGCATCCAAACAGACATGCATATAACATACAAACAAAACTATATTAGAACAGTACACCAATCAATGAAAAGGTTTGAAAATTAATCTATGCATTGCTACGAACGCACAGACACGAAAATCACTCTAATCGGAGCTATGGTGAAAAAGAAACGACTACCGAAAGATTTACTTTGAAAAGAGAACTATAGGACTCATTTATTTTAATGATTATATAAAACATGTATAAGATATTTTCAGAGAAATAAGTAAATTGAATTAAGTCAAATTATATTTCAATTATAAAAAACAAGAGAGAACTAATCATATATTTTTTTAAAAGGTCAAGATGGAAAACTTAACTTACTTTTAATTGGAAAACTAATTGCATAAAGATTAGTCAAATTAATATTTTATAACATGTGAAACAAACATTACTAAAATGTAGATTACTTCATTACGAATCTAACACAACTTGAACGGGTCAAAACGGAGCTAAAACGAAGATTTTATGGCTAAAATAGGGTTGGTGGCAATTTTGTAAATACTAGAAATTTTGATTTTCAAATTTAAATAAATAAATTTAGACTTTGAAACTGGCTAAGGACCGCATGTACTATATTGAGAAAAGGCAGGGGCTAAAACGGAAAAACAAAGGGCCGGGATCTAATTATTTTCTAAAGAGATGGATTGCTGGTTGATGATGTCAAAAGGCAGGGGCCTTTTTGAAAAAAACTGCTGGCGACGGGTCCACGCTGATGCGGTCAGTGGCCACGTGGCGGAGCGAGACTGGGTGGATCGGTGGACCGGCGATGGACCAAGATGGTGGACCGCGTACATGACTGAAGCGGTGGACCGACGAAGGGGGTATCCGGCTAGATCTAATCTGAGCCATAGCCTTTAAAGTGGATGGTGTTGGAGCGTTGGGGCGATTCGGCCTGCCTGAATAGGAATCCCAATGCGGTGGTCCTCCATGACCAACGACAAGGAGCTCACCGATGCAAGGCTTACGGGGGCTAGGGGAAAAACACAGGGGGGTGAAGAGATTGAGCTTGCGATCTCATCTAGAGGGGTAGGGAGGACGGAGGATGGCCAGAGGCGGTGCTAGGCTCGAGGTCGACGGCGTAGCTTCGGTGAGCTCATTTACGCAAAAGGTAGGGACTGAGAGGGCGAGAGTTATACTGACGCGTTCCTTAGCTCCTTGGGTAGATCCTGGTGGTGGTCTTGTCTGCGGGGATGCGGCCACAGCGGAAATGGGTGGCGGCGGAATCTCGGTGGGAGCCACAAAGCGCTAGGGCTAAGGTTTTAAAGGCGTGTACGAGATGGGTGCGAGGCGGCAGCTGCTCGTAGATGGGAAAGGTGAGCATGGAAGGGGGCGGCAGCTTTTATAAGGTGCCCTGGCGTGGCACGCACGCCCAAAACCCCCACGAGGATCTCGGGAGCGACGGGATATCCACACGGATAGAGTCCGGCTTGGGCACGATGGAGGTAGAAGACGACACCGACGGGCAGGCCTGGAGCGTCAGCGAAAGAAGAGGCGGGGTCGGGCTGTTAACCAAAGAAGGGAGATAGGGGATGCTTCCACGCGGCGCGCCTCTAGGCTGGTGTGACATGGGCCGTGGGCCTACGAGCAGTGTTGGGCTCTGCCCTGGCCGTGAGATGGGCCTCGCCCAAGTTGGGCCTACGCTGCAAGGGAGGATGGGCTTCTTAGGCTAAAGGAGGGAGAGTAAAAGGGAGCAGGCCGAGAAAGAGGAGTGGGCCTTTGGGCCAAAACAAGAGAGGGGAGAGGGTTTTTGCCTTTTCTTTTTCTTAAACTAACTTTTTAAGCTATTTTCAAAAGGGAAATTGAGTCCTTTTTAATTTTGGTCAAAACCAATCACACAAAAAGTCAAATGCACCAGCATGAATGCATCAACGATGTTGTTAACTCCTATGATTAATTTTAA
Source organism: Miscanthus floridulus (assembly GCF_019320115.1). Classification (NCBI taxonomy): domain Eukaryota; kingdom Viridiplantae; phylum Streptophyta; class Magnoliopsida; order Poales; family Poaceae; genus Miscanthus; species Miscanthus floridulus. Next base: position 48,788 of record NW_027096545.1, on the reverse strand, counting down.
TTTTATGAAAAATGTTATTTCCCTATTTTCTTATGAGCACATAAATTCATAATTAGATCATTTTAGCTCTATTTCAGAAGGAGCAAATTTTAGGATGTTACAATGTTGAGCATATCTACAACACCATGATTGTATAAGATTGCTCCACCTCATGGTCAAGTGATGATGATGATATCTCTACCACAAGATCACTTGACAAGATTGACCATGATGGCCCAAGCTCAAGTGAAGCAATTGATGAATCTACTCCAAGCACACTTGATAATGATGATGATGATGATTCATGCTCGGGCAATGAGAGTGATGTCTCCACAAGCTCTCCAACATCACCACATCGCTTCATGTCACAAGGTGACACTAATGTATCTAATGCTATTGTGGTTGATCTTATTGATCCATGTTATGAGCTTGTTTGACTCACTAAAGCTTTAGAAAATGAGATGGCTAAAACTAAGAAATTGAAAAATGTCAACTCATTTCTAAAGAATGTATGTGAACAACAAAAGCATCTACTTTATGTTACTACTTATTCACATGAAGAGCTAAAATTGGCTCATGAGGAACTTAGTGTTGCTGATGATAACTTGGTACAAGACCATGCTACTCATGCCGAGAAAGGGGACACATGGCTAATTCATGTCCCCTAGGTAATAATTCTAAGCCTATTTCAATTGATGATAATAATGTGCTTAGAAAGGATGGTGATCATACCTCATGGGTTGCTATTGCAAAACATCCCGCTATTCATACTAAGGCAATGCCTAAGTATGTTGCTCCTAACTTGAGAGAACCCAAACTAGTTTGGGTACCATCAAAAAGTGGATGAATATATGTAGGTACCATGGCATTGGAGACTTGATTCAATTAAATTCATTTTATTCATCATATGATTGAGTCAAGTATTGAAACTTAGTGCTACTCTCATCCCAATGCCAAGTCAAGATAGTGAAGTCCAAATGCTACAACATACAAGTGCAATATTCAAGTTGTGGATGATTTATTGGTTATAATTCGAGGTTTGAAAATAATTGAGTTGAAGCTTGCTATGTAATGATCATGAGCTACCAAGGTATATTTTTAGTTGATCAATTTCATTTGGGTGTATATGAGTTGATTGAATTGGATAAATTTGCATATGTTGCTTGCTATGAGATGATTGAATGGATTTAATGATGAGTGATCAAGTTTGGATTGATTTGAATGGATATGTTTATAAGACTTCTTTTAGTAAGTATTTTGAATGGAAATACGTCTTGTGAGAGTATTCAAACAAGTTGATTTCAAGTTTGGTTCAATTTGAAGAAGAATAGCTCAATTATAGAAATTTGTCCAATAATTGCAAATCTAAGTGAGCTGTGATGATAGTCATGTTTGAGTAGTTAAATCTATTTGGATTGGCTTTAAATTTGGTGTTCATGCTCTACACTTATGGTATTAGTTTTTGTACAAATTTTATGAGTATTGGATAAGAGATGCTTCGATTTTGGAGTGGATCTTGTCAACACAAGTGCAGTAGTTTTCAGCATGTAGCAATATGGGAAGATGTGATTGCTGGAAGCAAATGAGAATTCTAATGAATCTCAAATTTTTACAGCTGCAAGAAGACTTAGTGAATCACATCTCCACCAGATTTTGTGGTCATTGGATATGTACTTGGGGAGATATGAATTTTTCATTGAAGAGTACCAAATCTGCCAGAAAAGTGACAATAATTGGATTGATCAAGAGTCACTTTGATTGAAAGGTCCTCAAGTTGGAATCACATTTACAAGTGGTTGTGGGACCTATGTTTGGTTTTGAATTGAGCTAGAATCATTACAATCAAAGGGTACAAGGCTATTTGATTGTGGAGTTTATTTGGCACAAATTTGGTACTCCAAGTTGAAAATCAAGACCAAACTCAAGATGAAGATGTAGTTTAAGTTCTTGTGATAATTGAAATTCATTTGGTAGAAAGAAAATGACTTAACAAGGAAGAGTTGGACTCAAGCAAGAATTCAAGAACATACATCAAGAAGAGTTCATCATTTGTTGGATCAATCAAACAAAGTTATTTCATTTGGGTATCAAGGATGGTTCTTTGGAGATAGGTCGCTTCGCCCATGTGTGGGATGCCGCCCTTTGTGGGATAACCGAGCACGTGGCTTGGAAGGCTAAACAAAGTGGTGATCTAAGGGACATTTGAGATACCTGGTTGAAGAAATCAAGAGATTGATCAAAAGCAGGCAACACCCAAAAGAGAGCAAATCATGAAAATTCAAGTGGTATTCTCAATGGTTCTCTCAAGCAAGCATTGATCAAAAAAAGAAGCAAGCCAACTACAACAAGAAGAGTGCACTTGATCATAAGTGGTTCTCAATTCATATGGGTGAAGGATGGATTCTATCAATTAGTATTAATTGGCCTATCAATTGGTATCTATGATGATTGGTCTTCACAAACCTTATAAATGGACTTTACATTGCTATTGCGGAGCCAAATTGAAATCTATATGACTATCCTCTACTCCAACATAGCAAAAGTATCATTGTAATATGCATGATCATTTCATCCCTTACTAGTATGTTAGTGCATATAGAACATGCTTATAGATCATGCATAACAAATGAAAATTTTAAAATTCATAGCCCACCACTATTGCTTGAATGGTTATTTGAATCTAGTGGTAGTGTATGAGTTTGTTCATGAGCTAGTGAATCATTGCACTTGATTTAATCTTGAATTGCCAACAAGTGACAAGTACAACCTTGATAAGATAACCGCTAAATGCGTGTGAAGAAGCTTAGAGAGGGTTCAAACTGGACTTGGAAGCTTAGGCAAATCAATTTGGTTCAAGTTAACAATAGAAGTTCATGACAATGATAAGAGTTCAAGATCGAATGGGACAACAATGCAAATGGATATCAAGTTCAACCTACAAGTGAGTGGTATCTAGACTCAAATAGTGCCTACAAGTGGAACAAAGAACTCTTCAACTGGTATTCACAAGTGGTGTCTAGATCAAGATCTCAAGTGGTATCCTACAAGACTTCAAGTGATCCTCAACTTTAAGTGATCAAATCAAGAAAGCATCCCTCATCTACAAAAATCTCAAGCTTATCAAGTGATATGACCCATGCTATGATAAAGGGGGAGATGCCCAAGTGATCTACAAATGGTGTCATGCCAACACATGTGGTAATGTCCATAAAAATGCAAGACTCAAGTGTCAACGATCTACACCCTAGTGCAACCCTTTTGATGATGATGCATACCTTTTATGGAAATTGATGTCAAAGGGGGAGAAGTTAATGCAAAGAAATGAAAATATGATGTGTTGGTACAAAGATGTGTATGCACTAAGGGGAGAAGTTGGTCAAAGATAAGGAGTTTGTATGGAAATGGACCAAGAGGGAGCAAGATTGAAGAATGGAAAGGGATCAAAATTCTTAAACAAGTGGATCACACAAGTAGGGGGAGAAAGCTCATGAACTTGATTGATTGCATTTGATATGTGCATACTCATGTGCTTGCTTGCATTTGCACAAGTTTTAATTTTGATATACATGCTTGTGTGGTGTATGCTAAGTTATAAAATTTGAATGATGAAATGATAACTAGCATGCATAGGTTGGTAGCTAGATATGTTGTTTTTTACAAGTGGTACTAGAGCCTCTCATATAATGTTGATCTCATGAGGTATCTAGTGGTTTTGTTGATGTCTAGCTAACCATGGTGCTAAGGATGGACTTAAAGGTGCAACTCCGATTGGTATCACACTTCAAAGGTTTATCCTATATACCTTAGCATCACTTAGTAGTGTTAACACTCCCACAAATTTCATATTCATGCATGTGTGCAAAACTTGAAACCAAACCATTTGAGCACACATGTAGGGGGAGTTATCACTACCAAGTCGGATTTTATGGTGCTTATCCAAATCCTAACATAGAGCTTAAATGTTGGATGAGTAGCATAAAATTCAAATATGCTTAATTTCCATCTTTGTAGAGTTGTCATCAATTACCAAAAAGGGGGAGATTGAAAGGTCCTTGTTTGGTTTTGGTAATTGAGTGATATGTGTTTGATATGAGATACACAAGTGATTTAGTCCATAGGTACACTAGTGTGAGCAACCTATGCCATGGAGGAGGAAATGGATTGATATGTTGCAAAGCTCACACAAGTGATTAAGGAGCTTATTGCATATGTGACATGACATGGAGTCATGTGACTAGCTAGGTGGATAAGATCAAGACAAGGTTTGGCTTGATGGACCGGTTGCAAGTGTGAAGGGCAAGTTGGAGGTTTTGAAGCGACAAACCACACGTGGCAAGGAAGCTTGAGCAAAGACATGTCGCCGATGGACAAGGGCACCAGTGAAGAGTGAGCAAGGTCAAGACCGATGAACCAATAAGGTCACATGATTATATGAAGGGGATCATATCATTTGATGATGATGGTTGGTGCTTGTGTGGCATCAACATTGGAGGAGATGAAATGGAATGCACAAGGCAAAGGTATATTTATAGGGCATTTCATTTCACCGATCATAGGTGTGTAGAGAAATTTATGACCGGATTTAGGATAGATAGACGTACTATCAAGAGGGGCAAATTTGTTTGCATATCGGTCATCTAGTGCTACTTGAGCGATCTAACTTTGCGATGTTGCTAGGATCGAGAGGCGTGGTGAGAGCAAGTGAAAATCCTTTGAGAAATGTTTTGAAATGCTAACACACGTGCACAAGGTGGTGTATCACTTGGTGGAGTTGGCACATTTGCAAAGGTGTTGAAGAAAGTAGCTTGGATGTGTTTTTGGTGGTGTCGAACCCTGGTTTGGCAGGGCGTCGGACCATGGCGTGACGGTCCGGTGGCAAACCATGGCTGGAAGCTTCTTTGGACTAAGCGCCGGACTCAGACCCAGGCAGGGCTCTGGCCCATGGTTTGTCATTCTGATGGCTAACCCTAGCATACAACAGAGAGGGAGCAGCGGCTCCAGACCTTGGGTGATGGTCCCAGTGAGAGCGCTAGACTCGATCCGACGGCTTTTAGCACACTCGGAGGCTCTCTGGATAGCTCCGGACCCTGGTGGACCATGGTCCAGTCTGGCACTGTGTACGTCTAGAGCCTGGGTCTGGAGGTGGTGCGCAAAGTAGCCGTTGTGCTCCAACGGTCTCCTTCAAACGGCTAGTGCCACATGGCAGCGATCCGAGCACCGGATCTGAAGTGAATGGTCCGAAGGTCCCGCTTGCGGGTCCGGTCCAACGGTTGTGCAGCCAGCTTTTGAGCAACGACTCTATTTGGTGTTGGGTCTATAAAAGCATGCTTCGGCTAGATGCTGAGCACCCTTGAGCAAACTTGAGCTTGTCTCAATGGGGATTAAGTGGTTGGCAAACCACCGAACCTTGGGATAAAAATTACCGTGTCAACTTGTTTATCCCGTTGGTTTGCAATTCCCTTTTTTAGCTTGTATTTACTTATTCATATTTGTGCTAGTGATTAGTTGTTGCTCTTGTGTTAATATTTTGCTTGTGTAGCATAGTAGTAGCTCTCTTGAGTAACTAGTTGGCTTGTGTAGCCTTGCTAGTTACATTGCTTAGTTTATGTAGCTAAGTATTTATTGAACTCTCTAGTTTGGCTTGTGTAGCCTTGCTATTGAGTAGTGCTAGTGAGCTTAGGCTTTGTGCGCTTTGCATACTAGCATGTGTAGGAGCTCCCCGATTGCTTGAGTACTAGTTGCATAGGTTTGTGTGACCTTACTAACTGAATTGTTTAGGTGAGCTCTACCTTGTCCGGTACCTTAGTTGCTCATATTAGGATCTTATTAAGGTGCCTGAGAATTTAGATAGAGGGTTTGTCGACAGAATATCATCGGCAGTCCTCCGAGGGGTATCCCACGAAGGTAGATTGATCGGTAGAGGAGTGTGTAATCAAGAACAAGGCAACAGAGACACACAAGTTATACAGGTTCAGGTCGTCAGTATGACGTAATACCTTACTCCTATGGTCTGTTGATTTGTATTAGCTATCGTATGATATGCCGTGAACTTGGAGGGGGTCCCTGCCCGCCTTATATAGTCCGGGGGTAGGGTTACAAGTCGGTTGGATCTGAGAGATAACCGGAAAGTAATAACAGATTACAAGAATCATGGGATCGTACGTATCCTAACAGATCTCATAATATCTTTAGGATATCTTCCTTAAGTCTTACGGGTGGCGCCGAGTAGGATCGTGCCCTGCAAGGCTTCATCTTGTGAGCTGGGCCGCCCCTAGGGCGTAGCCCATGTGGTCTGCCGTGGGTACCCGAGGTCGTACTCCCCACAGCTAGTCCTCGAGCGCCTTGTACCCGTTGTGCAACGCCATCTTGATCTCATCCGAGCAGGTGCGAACCAAAGCCAAGCAATCCAAATCATGGTCCGACCACCACAATGAGTCGTCGAGCAGTTGTGAGCAGCTATCGAGCAGCGTGCACCATCGCCGAGCAACATGGGTCATCGCCGAGCAGCATGTTCAAAGCATGGCTTGCCATAAGGGTGTAAGGAGCTTAAGTCCAGAATTGAAAATTTCTTTGCAGTGAACCAAGCGTGCCCACTTAGAGTTCGACTATGGAGTCTTCTAGGAAAAACAAGCACATTTACCGTGAGGTGAAGTGTGCCCACTTAGTCCCCGAGCCTAACAGTAGATGACGTAGTCATGTGGTGCCAGGGTCCAAAGCAGAAAACCAGCCGAGCAGGCAGCCAGTCCCCGGGCGTAGCCCCTAAAAAGATTAAAGCACATTCACCGTAAGGTGAAGTGTGCCCACTTAGTCCCTGAGCCTGACAGTAGATGACGTAGTCATGTGGTGCTAGGGTCCAAAGTAGAAAACCAGCCAAGCAGGCAGCCAGTCCCCAGGTTCCAAGCGAAAACATTGGAGAAATCGAGTCATGGAGAAAAAACCGGAGCAATGGCTGTACAGTAGCGGTTACTGAGCCTCATTAAATTGCGGAGAAATCGGCGATTATTCGGCGAGTAACAACAAACGGTTGCGATAAATGAGCGACGCGGGCTACGGTTGCGTGAAAGCCCATGTTGTGGCCCATTAAACCGCGTCGGAGAATCCAGAGCAGCGCAGATCGCGGGAACGGTTTCCCAAAAACCCTTGAATGTGAACGGGTGGAGAAAAAACTTTATAACTGCACCGCCGCATACCACGCCACCTACCTTTGCCATTCTGCCATGTTTCCTTCCTTCGCAATCCCTGCGCTCCACAATCTGTACCAACGCGAGCACTCGCCTTCAATCTTAGACCAAACGTGAGAGAATGGCGCTGAAAAAGGGAGCCACAAAGCCGAGGAAGGCGTCCACCGGAGCCAGCCGCGATGGGGAGTGGGTGCCGTCGAAGACGGGGGAGGCGGACCTCAACAGAATGGTGGCAGCGGGCGTTCTTCCAGACCGCCTCACTGCCGGATGGCGGCCAGCCAGTGGTGAGCCCTTTCCGACACCTCATACTGATGAGGTTGTAGTATTTGAAGATTATTTCTGGTGAGGATTAGGGTTTCCTGTTCACCCCTTTCTAAGGGATCTGCTGGAGTTTTGGGCGATTAGCCTCTGCAATCTGCACCCCAACACCATACTGCACGTGTCGATCTTTATCCATTTCTGCAAGGCGTTTCTAGGTGTTCTTCCACACTTCAACCTCTTCAGGCACCTGTTCTGTCTGAAGAAGAAAGGAGGTAGCGGTTCTAAGGTGGTCGGCGGTGTGTACCTGCAGCTCAGGGATGGGATGGCCGGTGAGTACATCAACGTACCGCTAAACACCTCCCTGAAAGGATGGAACACCAGGTGGTTCTACGTCAAACAGAGTCACCCAATAATTCGATGCGACGTCCACCACATCCCGGAGAACCATAGTAGCTGGTCGGAGAGACCCAACAGTGCTGACATGGAGCAAGTAATGGAGCTTCTTGACTTGATTAAGGGCATGGAGCTTAGGGGTGAACTGGTTGCAGCAAGCTTCATAGTGCGCCGCATCTAGCCCTGCAAAGAGAGGGCCCACCCGGTGTTCGACTACAAAGGTGACGACGACGGTACCCGGGAAAGCACAGACCGGCTATCGAAGAAAGAAGTAATAGACCGGGCCATGGACCTATTCACTTCCAACATCTCATTCAGCTGGCCAAAGGGAACGAAGGCCTTCAACTGCACCAATCCACCTCTTTAGGTAACCATCTCATTTCGCATTGATCAGTCAACGGTTGCTGAGCAGGGGACTGACTTACTTATGTAAAGATCCATTCGCAGGATAGGGCAATATACTTTTCGAGCGTGCCGAGAGCCGATTGGCCGAAAGGAGTAGACATCCGGTGGCCGCCATAGCCCGAAGAGGAGGAGCCAAGCACCTCGTCGGATAGTCCATCCCCAGTATCGGAGAAGATCCGTGGGAAAAGACCAGCAGCAGATGAGCCAGTCCAAAAGAGGAGAAAAACCGCAGGCTCCACTGCACACAAACCGGGTGGCATCTCGCTTGGTGATGACCGAACCACTCGACCACGAAGGACCGTGGTGCTGGAGTGGTCTGACGACGACGAAAACTAGACAGCGCATCCGCCGAGCACGAAGGAGCCACCGAAGAGTGCTGAAGTCCCCGAGTAGCGAGCAAGAGAGAGTCATGCACAGGCAACGATGGAAGTTCCAGCGGTGCAGACGACCGGAGTCCCCGAGCAACAAGGGGGAGTAACCGTAGAGCAGCACATAGAGGGGGCTCCGGAGCACCAAGCGGAGCAGCGGTCTGTTGTAGAAGAGCAAGAACCCCCCCATCAGAGCAATGAGATAGACCAAGCAACTGCGCCTAGGGGATCAGGCAGGCATCGTCGGTTCAAGAAGTTGAACCGGAAGACCAAACCGTAAGTATCTTTGTCTTGGAGTAGTAATGTTGTTCCTTGATTTCTTTTGGGTACTGACAGGCCGATATTATGCAGGGCAACACCGAGGCCCGGACCCACAGTAGGGACAATGCCGACTGCTCCTGTCCGAGAGTCCCCGAGTGCTCGACAAGCAGAGGATGGGTCAGCCGTCGCTGCCAGCGGTCCTGGCGGCGACGAATCATTGGCGCACACAACAGGCGCGTCGGTGACGGCGACCGAGGCTACGACTGAAAACGTTGGAACTTCGAGAGGGGAAGCCGCAGTTGCTGGTGATGCGCCGGAGACCAGTGAAGCACTTCTGACGACGGGCGAGGAGCAAATTGTACTGCCCTTGGAGACGCCAGGGATGGTTGAACCTGCTGTCCGACCACAAAGCCCCCCAATGGTGCCTGAAGTCGTGGTGGAGGAGGACGAGATTGACGTGATCGAACGTGCCGAACCTCAACCCCAATCCGTCCGTATTATCCGAAAACGCGGTGAAGAGGTGGTAGTTGTCGAGGAAGAAAACACCACCAGGGAAATAAAGAGGTTGAGATCCACCGTTGCTAGAGTTATGACTGAAATCGAGGTAAGTACTGCATCTGAAATACTAATATATGTTGTTGGAGACCAAAGTTTATCACTAGCATTGTTCATCCGCGGGGGATAACTCGAACAGCCGAGCAACGGCACCGACTTATGAAGAGGATGGAGCCCCTCGTCGAGGAGAACAAGAAAATCCAAGAGGCGTTGAATCTTTCGGAGAAGAGTATTTAGAGGGCCCAGCGCGAGCGAGACCTTGCGGAGTCTAACTCGCAGGACCTGGAACATCAGAAGGGGGTTCTGTCCGAGCAACTATCGGCTGCATCCGAGTAGCTGAAGAAGAAATCTGAGCAACTGGCGAGTGTATCCGAGGAGCTAAAAAATGTAACCGAGCAATTGGGCAAGAAATCCGAAGAGCTCAAAAGTAAATCCGAGCAGTTGGACCAGAAGTGCGAGCAGCTCGAGAATGTATCCAAGCAGAAATTCGGTATACTTTATCAGCGAATGTACTTTGCAATAGTTGACCATCCATATTTTTGGTGATAACTGTTTTGCTTGCAGAGCAAGATGCGGAACTCAGCCAGCTACGCCAGACCATCGAGCAAATCCGATAAGATAAAGCAAAAGAGTCAAAGCGAGCAAACAAACTGATCGAGGAACTGAAAGGTAAATACCCCCTGGTCGGAATTACTATTGTAGTACTTTTCTAGTATGACAAAACATTGTAATGCTTGTAGATTATCGCCATAAAGCCAAGACACAGTTCGATGTGCTGGTGCAGGAAGCCAAGGTCTAAAAAGACAATTTCAACACTGTAACCACCGCAAAAAAACCAGTACTCGACTGCGTCGATATGGAATCGGCACCTCGTCCTGACGGCAGGCAGCAAGGGTCAGACACCATCATCCAGAGGTGCAAGGCAGCGTGGGAGAATTTCAAGAACTTCAACCGCGACGCCGTTATGACCGCTGCTACTCATGCCCTTGCGGTGGTTTGGTCCCACTACCCAACTGTCGATATTCAGTCGATAGAGGGCGGGTTTGCCGAAGGGCTGAGTGACACGTAGACCCAGTAGCTGGAGGATGAGGTGGAAGATGCAGCAAAGATGCTCGTCGGCGATATAGACCTGTTTGGCGAAACAGACGGTGCTGGCGAAGCTTAACGATGTGCTTGTATATCGTCACCTGCATCACTTGCTTTATTTGTGACGAAGAATCATTGCATAAACAACTCAATGTAATTGTGCATAATATAAGTAGCGCCCGAGCAGTTTGTTATTACTGAACTCTATGCCTTAGCTAGCCCCTAGTCCGTAACGCCGAGCGTGGAGCCCATGCGCGTGTAGGCAAAACAGACATGACCAAGGAACCATAGCCGACCACCCATTAAGCAGAGCATGGACCCATAGCACGTGTAGGGGATATCAGAGCCTTGGTCTTTTCCATAGAGATCAGAGCAAAACGCATGTTGCTCGGCGGCTAATTGGGTAACTTGGCGGCAAAAAGTAGTTACAGTGGCGTCCGAGCAGTTAGTTCATGTTTGAGGTCTAGGCCTTGGCTAGCCCATAGTCCATAACGTCGAGCGCAGAGCCCGTGCACATGTAGGAGGAACAGGTGTGACCAAGGAACCGCAGCCGACCAACCATAACACAGAGCGTGGAGCCCCTGGCACGTGTAGGAAGAGATCGGAGACTGGGCTTTCTCCATAGAAAACATAAAAGAAAACGTGTGCTGCTGGATGATCGGCGGGGTATGTTAGGAGATTTGGAGCGCAAAATCATTGGCGTTTTTGGAGAAAAGTTTGTGGCGATCTGGAGAAAACATATTTGGCAATTTTTGGAGAAATCGTGCTCGGCGATTTGGGGAAATCGTGCTCGATGATTTGGGGAAATCATGTTCAGTGATTTGGAGAAATCATGTTCGGTGATTTGGAGAAATCGTGCTCGGCGATTTAGAGAAATCGTGTTCGGCGATTTCGGCGCGTTTGGCGAGCGCATTGGAGATTGTCATGGAGTGACGTATAGCCCATCAATCGTAAGTGTAAATTATAATGGAGAAAAAATGGAGGCAAATTATGGAGACCAGAACTTTATTAATCAGAAAGTAAATAATACATATATGTGCCGTTTCAGGGATAGAAACGTATAAGGTGCTCGATGTGCCAGGAGTTAGGAACATCGATTCCATCTAAATCACATAGGCGATAAGACCCTGGTCGGGTGATACTTTTGACGACGTAAGGGCCCTCCCAGGGCGAAGATAGCTTGTGTAACCCTTCGGTTTTTTGTTTCCTACGCAAGATGAGGTCACCGATCGCGAAAGAACGACCTTTGACGTTGCGGTTGTAGTACCTCCACAAACCTTCTAGATACTTGGCTATGCGAACGCAGGTGATCAGGCGTTCTTCCTCGGCCCAATCAATGTCTTCTGTTCGAACAGTGGTGGCCTGCTCTTCATCATAAGTTTCTAATCTAGGTGCCCGGAAAGCGATATCCGCTGGAAGTATGGCCTCTGAGCCGTAGACCAAAAAATATGGAGATACGCCGGTACTGCGATTGGCTTGAGTGCACAGTCCCTAGACCACAGCTAGTAGTTCTTTGAGCCATCTGCCTGGATGCTTTTCTTCTTTCTGATATAACCTCTTTTTGAGGGCGTCAAGGATCATACCGTTAGCCTGCTCGACCTGGCCATTAGCTCTAGGATGAGCAACGGAGACATATTTAACGGAGATTGACCGGTCTTCGCAGAAGTCCCAAAAATGATGGCCGGTAAACATGGTTCCGAGGTAGGTGATGATGCTGTTCGGGAGACCGAATCTGTGTATGATATCTTCAAAGAGCTCGACTGCTTTCTTTGCAGTAGCTGAAACGAGCGGTTTGTACTCAATCCACTTGGAGAACTTATCAATGGCGACGTATACAAACCGGAAACCCCCTGGAGCTGGCTTGAAAGGACTGATCATATCCAGTCCCCAGCATGTGAATGGCCAAGAAGCTGGGATGGTCTGCAGTTCTTGTGCTGGTATATGTATTTGCTTGGCAAAAAACTGGCATCCCTCACATCGTTGAACGAGGTATTCTGCATCGGAGATGGCCATGGGCCAGTAAAAACCTGCTCAAAAAGCTTTGCCGACCAGTGTTCTTGAAGCCGCGTGATTGCCACAGGAACCAAAGTGAATTTCAGAAAGTAGCTTCACACCGTCGTCTTGGATGATGCACTTCTGCAGTATTCCTTCCTTGGCACTTTTCCTCATCAGGTTACCGTCTACCAGCATGTAATGCTTACTTCGGCGAATTAGACGTTCAGTTTCGATCTTGTCGGCGAGTACTTCGACGCTGGTGAGGTCTTTGATGAACTGCTCCCTCCAATCGGCGACCGACGAAGGTACCACAAGTACCAACTGCTCGGCAGGAGGAACTTCTTCAACTTCCTTATCTCCTTTAATGGATGGTGCCAGGAGGTCTTGAACGAAAACCCCTAGCGGAACCGCGGCACGAGAAGATCCTATCTTTGAGAGCTGGTCGGCTGGTTGGTTTTGATCTCTTACCACGTGGTGGTACTTGATACCGTAGAATTTCCCTTCAAGCTTCCTGATTTCAGCATAGTATGCGTCCATCTTCTCACTGGAACAGGACCAATCTTTATTGAGTTGGTTGATAACCAGTGCAGAATCCCCATACACCATGAGGCGTTTGACGCCGAGCTCAACAGCTATATGGAGGCCATGGAGACATGCTTTGTATTCCGCGGCATTATTGGAGGCCAGAAAGTGTATGCAGAGAACATACCAGAGTTTATCCTTGGTCGGCGTGATGAATAGAATGCCCGCACTAGCACCGTTGATGTTAAGGGCATCGTTGAAGTACATCATCCAGTGCTTGGCGCAAGTGGCGGCAATAGGTTCTTGGATCTCGGTCCACTCAGCGATGAAATCAGCAAGCGCATGTGACTTAACGGTGGGTCTACTTCTGAAGTCAATGGAGTAAGTGCTGAGCTCAACAGCCCACTTGATGATACGACCATTGGCCTCTTTGTTGCGGAGAATGTCCCCAGAGGGAACTCGGTGACCACGACGATCTTGTAGTATTCGAAGTAATGTCGGAGCTTGCGTGACGTAATCAAAATTGCATATAACAGCTTTTGTACCTGAGGATAATGAGTTTTGGGCTCATTAAGTACCTCGCTGATAAAATAGACCGAACGTTGCACCTTGTAGGCGTGTCCAGTTTCCTCGCGTTCACCGACAATAGCCGTACTGATGACGCGAGAAGTGGCGGTGATGTAGATCAGCAGAGTTTCATCTGATCGTGGCGCTGTCATGATTGGAGGTTTTGTTAAAAACAACTTGAGCTGCTCGAAAGCTGTGTCTGCCTCCTCTGACCAGTAAAAAAGCTCAGAGGCCTTGAGGAGCTTGAAGAAAGGTAGCCCTTTTTCACCGAGGCGCGAGATGAAGCGACTTAACGCAGCCATGCAACCTATAAGCTTCTGTATATCCTTGACGCATGTCGGCCGTTTCATGTTGGTGATGGCGGAGACCTTGTCAGGGTTTGGTTAGATGCCTCCAGCGCTGACGATGTAGCCCAGCAGGATACCGGATGGAACTCCAAAGATGCACTTTGAAGGGTTCAGCTTCCATCGGTATTTGTTCAGGTTGGAGAAAGTTTCTTCAAGGTTGGCGATAAGATTGTCGGCGGTTTTAGTCTTGACGACCACGTCGTCGATGTCGGCTTCGACGTTGCGGCCGATCTGTTGGTCGAGGCACGTCTAGATAGCCCTTTGGTAGGTCGCTCCAGCATTCTTGAGTCTGAAGGACATAGTGGTGTAGCAGTATGCACCGAAAGGCATGATGAACGACGTCTTGATCTGGTCTTCTTCCTTGAGGGAGATCTGATGATAGCCGGTGTAACAGTAAAGAAAGGAGAGCAACTCGTAGCCGGCGGTGGAGTCTACAACCTCGTCTATCCGAGGCAGGCCAAAGGGGTCTTTAGGGCAGTGTTTGTTAAGATCAGTATAATCAACACACATTCTCCATTCTTTATTCTTTTTTCTAACAAGAACAGGATTAGCTAACCAATCTGGATGATACACTTCTTTTATAAATCCGACAGCTAAGAGCCATTTTATTTCTACCCTAATAGCCTCCTTCTTGTCCGGCGCGAATCGGCGAAGTTTTTGCTTGATCGGTTTAGCAGTCGGCGAGACATTCAAGGAGTGTTCGATCTTCTCCCACGGTACCCTTGGCATGTCTGCAGGTTTCTAAGCAAACACGTCGGCGTTGGCACATAGGAAGGAGACAAGCGCGCTTTCCTATTTGGGGTCAAGGTGAGCCCCGATCTTCACCATCTTGGAGGGGTCGTCGAGGCCGAGGCCGACCTCCTTGACTTCCTTGGACTTGGCGGAGGCATGAGGAGGCTCTGGAATCTCCATGTCATCAGCAGACGCCATCTTGGCTTCGGCGACCACGCTAGCCTTCTGGATGGAGAGGTCGGTGGCTTCAGCGAGGGCGAGACTCTCTGTCTCGCAGGCGTAGGCGACGGAGAGGTTGGCCCGCAGAGACAGGACTCCTACGGGCGAAGGCATCTTCAACACGAGATACGCGTAGTGCGAAACGGCCATGAACTTGGCCAGAGCCGGACGCCCCAGTATGGCATGGTAGGCGGTGTCAAAGTCGGCAACGTAGAAGTTGATATGCTCGACACGGTAGTTGGTTGCCGTGCTGAACTGTACTGGTAGGGTAATCTCCCCAAGTGGTCTGGATGCCCTGCCAGGTACCACACCCCAAAAGGAGGAGTCTGAGGGCGTGAGATCTGTTATCCCGAGGCCCAGCTCCCTTAGGGCCCCGGCGAAGAGTAGATTCAAAGCGCTCCCACCGTCGACAAGGACTTTTCTGAAGAGTACCTTCTGGACAGTCGCGTCGAGGATGAGGGGAAAACGCCCTGTGTAGGGTATGTCCGCCCACTGGTCGGCCCTGCTGAAAGTGATGGGGACTTCGGACCATGGGCGATAGCTGGGGTTGGCGGTGGTTTCCTCTGAAGCGACGGCGAGCACTCGTCGGGCGGCGAGCTTCCATTCCCTTCTGCTCTCGTTGGAGGCGAGGCCCCCGAAGATGGTGGCGACCACCTTGTCATGATCCTGGAAGGCATTGTTGATACCCCCAGGTGGTCAGCGGCCTCCGTTCCCACCATTGGCGTCGTCGTCGTGCTTCTTGTCCTAGAACTCTTTAGCCAAACCAAGGCAGTCTTTCATCTTATGTTTGGCGTTCTTGTGCAGGGGGCACGGGCCATCAAGGATCTTCTTATACTGCTCATCGTAGTTACGCTTGGCGCGAGGCTCGTTGACGTTGGCAACGAAGTGATCTGGTCGGCGGCGGTGATTCTGACCAGGCTTGAATCCTTCTGTCCGATCGCGTCTGTTGTCCCGGTGGAAACTACGGACGTTGTGCCACCGGTCATCGGTGTGGTCATCGTAGCAGCGAGGCGGGCAATTAGTGCCCGTATCTTCATTAAAACGCACCTTGGCTTACTCGATGTCAGCATACTGGTTGGCGGTTGTGATCATCTCGCCGATGCCGGTAGGAGGCTTTCGGTTGAACTTAGAACGGAGCTCGTGGTGATGAAGTCCTCGGACGAAGGCGGTGATGACTTCGGCTTCCGTGATGTTGGGAATAGAATTCCTCATCTCGGAGAAGCGTCTGATGTAGCTGCGGAGGAGCTCGGACGGCTTTTGGGTGATACGATTGAGATCATGCTTTGTTCCCGGCCGCCTACATGTAGCCATGTAGTTGTCGGTGAAGACTTTCTTCAGCTCTTCCCAAGATCCGATGGAGTCCGAGGCAAGGCTGGTGAACCAGCTCATGGCAGCTGGCATGAGCATGACGGGGAGATAATTTTCCATGATGTTGGTGTCTCCTCCGACAGCGCGAACGGCGGTGGTGTAAGCCTGCAGCCATTGAGTTGGGTTCATCCTTCCTTCATAGGGCTCGACCCCAGTGATTTTGAAACCACGGGGCCATTGGAGTGTTCGAAGTGCCCTGGTGAAAGCTGGGGGGCCTTCTGGGTTGTCGGCGCCGGTATCTGCAACATTGCCGGCGGCGATCTGCTCCAGAGCTGAGTCCGGATTACCGTACTCTCGCTCATACTCCAGGCGGCGTCGTACTTTATCTTCATGGCGCCCAAAGCGACGTTGATCGATGCGCCGTCGTGCATCCCGGAGGTTACTGAGGTGCACTCGGGCGTCCTGTTCGACCTCTTGGTCGTGCTGGCGATGATGCTCGGCGTGGTGGCCTCCAGCTCCCCCTTGGGGAGGTAGTGACTGGTCGGCGAAACGGCTTTGACTGGGCCGGCGATTGGATCTAGGAACGGCTGATCGGTGAATCGTGCTTGTGGAGCACGAAGGTCTCTGATCCTCTCGGATCTCATTAACTTGACAGTGTGCTGCTTTAAGCATAGCGGCGACCTTGGTGAGCTTGGGCGTCTGCGGGAGGCATGCAAGCTCGTTGGCGGCCACCGCCAGATTGGCGCTCGGAGTCTTGAAGACGTCGTGGCCGTCAACGCGGAGGAACTCTTCGTCGAGGTTGCGATGGAGGGGCCTTCCTTGCGAGTCAAACTGGTTATCACGAGCGGCCTCGGCCATCGCAAGGGCGCGCTCGTTATCACGGCGTTGCGCGCGGTTGACGTTCCTGTTTTCACGAGCGGCGCGTTCCTCATCTGTTTCGCCGTTCCGGGGGGGCTGTCGATGCTGACGTTGAAGATTGCGCCACCCCGGAAAGGCGGGAGAGGGGTTGCTCGGTGAAGGTCTCGGCGAGGGTCTCCGTGGAGCCTTGGGATTCGGAGTCCGGATTTTCCTCCAGGATGGTTTGGAGGGATGTTCCGGGACCCCGGCTGGCGTGCAGCATGTTGACAGTCGCGCGAGAGCTGGTCGGCGATCTGGTCGACGAATTTGCCCCTCAGGGCGTCTTGGTATGTAGCGGCGGCGTTGGCGAGCCCGAAGGGCAGGGCGGTGGCCCTCGAAGCTTGCCGAGCACCGAGCACCGACAGATCGGGATCGGAAGGTGGTCGGTGCTGAATGAGGGTGTCCAGAGCCGACTCAGCAATAGAGAGGCAATCGGCGAGCTTCAGGCCGACCCGATCGATGGACTCGATTAGATCGTCATTGTTGGCATGCCTCCTCTGGTAGCGAGAAAGCGAGCGGCGAGTAGCTGATAAAGACGACCCCGGAAGTGGTTCCGAGATTGGATCTGCAGTCGCAGGTGTGGGGGTGGTCGGCGCAGAACGGATCTGCACCGGCTCGAGGAGCTCTCCGACTCCATCAGCGTTGATGACCCACGTGATGGATCCGACCGTGAAGATCTGGCCGGGCTGCGAGAGGAATGAAGAGCCTGCAGAAAAAAAGCCATCTTGTTCGACAAGGAAACAGCACGCACACCCCTACCTGGCGTGCCAACTGTCGACAGAATATCGTCGGCAGTCCTCCGAGGGGTATCCCACGAAGGTAGATTGATCGGCAGAGGAGCGTGTAATCAAGAACAAGAAGGCAACAGAGACACACGAGTTATACAGGTTCAGGCCGTCAATATGACGTACTACCTTACTCCTGTGGTCTGTTGGTTTGTATTAGCTATCGTATGATATGCCGTGAACTTGGAGGGGGTCCATGCCCGCCTTATATAGTCCGGGGGCAGGGTTACAAGTCGGTTGGATCTGAGAGATAACCGGAAAGTAATAACAGATTACAAGAATTATAGGATCGTACGTATCCTAACATATCTCGTAATATCTTCAGGATATCTTCCTTAAGTCTTGCGGGCGGCGCCGAGCAGGATCGTGCCCCACAAGGCTTCATCTTGTGGGCTAGGCCGCCCCTAGGGGCGCAGCCTATGTGGTCTGCCGTGGGTATCCGGGGTCATACTTCCCACAGAGTTGTAGTCTTGGTTAGACCAATAATTTTAATTCCGCATTAGTTTCGGTTAGCGGACATTAATTTTAGAAAGAACTATTTCACCGCCTCTAGTACGCTGTGTCGACCTACTCTTTCTTTTCCCTCCATCCACCACGGTTCCAACTGAGCCCAAACACTAACCGTAGAGAGGTTCGACAACGCCGAGCGGACCCAGGCCGATGCATCCTCATGAGCAGGTGGGCGCAAGTCCGCCGGCGCGTAAGCAGGCCACACGTGTGGGCGTGTTCGCACGCTACGCAGGCTGGGGGCGCGTGTGGCAGGAGACTTTTCGCGTGGGGCCGGCCAAATCAGACCCTATCGTCGGCCTTCGGCCAAATCAAGCGATGGTGCATGTGCAGTCACATCGGGGGCTCAGCATCGAGGAGAGGGCCAGTGGGGGAACCGAATTTTTTACTTTTTTTTTTTTACTCTTTTTTCGAAAGTTTCTCTCAAATAGACCCCTGACGGAAAGAATTCAAGAAATGGACCCTTGGCTCGGCGCCAGAGTGAGTGGCGCCGAGCTCGGCGCCAGAGTGAGTGGCGCCGAGCTCGGCGCCACGGTGACTGGCGCCGAGCTCCTGGCCACGGGCAAACGGCCTGCAAGGGGCTCGGCGCCATCCACTCTGGCGCCGAGCTCGGCGCCGTAGATCTTGGCGTCGAGCTCGGCGCCACTCACTCTGGCGCCGAGCTCGGCCTAAATATCTACCCGGCCTTCTTCCCCATCTCCTTGCTCCAATACAGTCCCCGTCGCCGCCGCCGCGCCCACGCCCGCGCCCGCCCGCGTCCGGACCGCCCGCCCGCGCCCGACGTCGCCCGCGCCCGCCCGCGCCCGCCCCGCGCCGCGTGCGCCACGCCGCGCCACCCGCCCGCCCACGCCGCCGCGCCCCGCGCCCACGCGCCGCGCGCGCCCGCGCCGCGCCGGGCCCGTCCGAGCCGCTGCGCTCCGCCTGCCCGAGCCGCTGCTGCTCCGGCGGTCGAGCCCGCGCCGCGCCGCTGCCTCCGCTCCCTCGCCCGAGCCCGCACCGCGCCGCCGTGCCCTCGCGCTGTTGGCCGTTGGTTGGCTGCAGCGCCGAGCCGCCACGCCCTCCACCGTCGTCGTAGCCTTTGTCTCCACCGCCGGCCTCGGCCTCGCCCCGCCTTGCGACGTCCACCGCTGTCCTCGCCTCGCCCCTGCCTCCCGCGGCCGTCGAGCCGGTCTCGCAGCGTGGAGCGCCGGCCACCCCGCGACCGCCGCGCGCCACCTCTGTCGTTGGCCGTGCCACCGCAGTCCCGGATATTCGCCTTGACCTACGCCCATCGTCCGTCGACCCGGAAAGGTATAAAATATGAATATGCAATGTACCTATTTAGTTGGTGTATGTTATTGACTAGTTATATTGTGATGACTTTGTTAGTTGATTTAGTTATATATATATGTAGATAGATAGAAACATAGATACATTGATAAATAGATATAGTTAGATAGCTACTTAGATATGTAGTTATATTTGTAGTTAACTACATATGATCTTGCTATTTAGTGAGTACACTATAAATATATACGTAGTTATTATCATGATTACTTAGTTTGTAGTTAGAAAGTACTTGTTAGGTACTATCTATCGTATAATTTGGACTAAAGGACATGTGTTTCGTTACGTTTTTTAAATAGATGGATAACCTAGTGACCATATATCATGGAGGCACGGTTGAAAGCGATCGTTATGGATATGTTGAGTTTCTTGACATGCAAAGCGTGCCTGTGCTATTCAATGATAGGCCTTCATTTAGTGATATGGTTGCAAGGGCTCGGGAGGAGCTGCATTGCTTTGGAGATGATGACATTGCAGTTGATGGTGTACTGCACCTAGGTTGTCCTCCGAACATCTTCAGGCGAATGATCTCAATTGGTTGTGCGGATCAGTGGGACAACTATGTGAGATCGGCTATGAAGAGCCAGCTGCAATGTTTGGACGTGGTTGTTCGTCGGGTGTTAGTTGATCCAATCCCTCATGGGTTTACCCCAGCAATGGATCATCCGGCACACATCGACCCTCCCGTTCGGAACCTTACCTGCATGTGCAGATTGCGCCTACGGTTCCTGATGCTCAATCTGCCCCCAATGCGTTATTTGGAGATGGTTGTCATACTCATGTTTTCGTGGCAGATCCTCCTTATGAGATCCCTTTGACACAGAATCATTCGAGTAAGTGTCTTAACCGCATGGTTTTTGGGAGCTTATCCCGTTCCTTACATCTATTTATTTCATTCTTTCCTCATTTCTGTAATGACGTTGCAGGAGACATTCCTGAGAATATCGATGTGCCCCATGTTGCTGCGCAAGTGCACTTTTCAGATGGATTTCGTGGCTCCAATAATGTTGAAATTATGAATGATTCGGAGCCATATGAGATGGCTAGGGCTCTTGATTCTGATGATGATCGTCCTGTTGGAGAGCTGACGGAGAGTGATGTTGAGATGATGAGACGTATCTTTCCCGACCGCCGTGATCCTAGAGTTCATGAGTTTAGTGATCTTGCTCATTCTGATCTGGCGTTTGTAGAAGGACGTGATGATGAGCTCCTAGAAGCTCCTGAGGCCGGTCCTAACATGGTAATTGAGGAGGGGAGGGTGTTCAATGACCTCCCTGCTTTGAAGAGGTGGTTGCAGGCTTTTGCAGTGATACGAAAGAGGCCTTACAGGGTATTGCATTCATATGTGGAGCGCCGTTATACAGTTGTGTGTGACAAGGAACGCTGCCCATGGAGGGTTTGTGCAAGGAAGCAACAGGTGACCGGAAAATGGAAGATCACAAAAGTAGTTGGGCCACACAATTGTGCTGACCATGAGCTGACACTGAGGCATCGGCAGTTGACATCTACCCTCATTGCCAAGCGATTGATGGGAATTTTGCAGGGAGAACCCAACATGAAGGTGAGAACAATTATCAGGACCGTTGAGGCGTTGTATGGAGGATATGTGATAACTTATGGTAAAGCATGGAGGGCTAAGCAGCGAGCGTGGAACATGATATATGGGGACTGGGAGGATGGGTATGAGCAGCTGCCAGTTCTTTTCAATGCAATCAAAGCGGTGAATCCAGGCATGCATTATGAGTACATCCCAAAACCTAATGCATGGAAGGATGGGAGGCAGATATTTTTCCGTGCCTTCTGGTGCTTTCCTTAGTGTGTCGAGGCCTTTAGGCATTGTCGTCCCGTCTTCTCCATTGATGGTACATTCTTGATTGGCAAATACCAGGGCACACTTCTTATAGCCATATCCTATGACGCGAACAACAAGTTGGTTCCTTTGGCATTTGCTTTAGTTGAGAAGGAGAACAATGACAGTTGGGGATGGTTCTTGAGGCTAGTCCGGATACATGTGGTTGGCCCTGGCAGGGAGGTTGGCGTCATATCTGATAGGCATCAGGGCATACTTAATGCCGTGCGAGAGCAGTTAGAGGGGTATGCACCTTTGCACCATCGTTGGTGTACTCGACACCTTGCCGAGAATCTCCTACGGAAGGACAGTGTCAAGAAAAACTTTGATCTGTTGCAGGAGGCTGCTCGACAGCTTGAGGACAAGTACTTTAGGGAAAAGTTGGAGCAGGTCAGAACCGCATCAAATGCAGAAGGTAGACAATGGCTCACAGGTTTGATGAGGGATTTGGAGAAATGGACGAGAGCTCATGACGACGGTGGCTGGAGGTACGAGTTTCAGTGCAGCAACATGGCAGAGTCATTCAATAAGTTGCTATTGGGGATACGTGGTATGCCCGTGAATGCAATTGTTCAATTCACCTTCTATAAGCTTGTTGCCTGGTTCAACGATAGACACGCCCATGCATTGCAGTTGAGTAGTGATGGAGAGATATGGGCTCCGAAACCAAAGGCACACCTAGAGAAGGCAAGAGAAAGGGCTGGCACACATGAGGTTGCATGCTTTGACCACGCCACAGGGACTTATCAGGTCGAGCATAGGGGTGGTACAACATCCGATGGCGAGGTCCGAGAGTCGAGGATACATGTGGTTGTCCTCCAAGATTTCAAGTGCACTTGTGGTAAACCAAGGCAATACCACTTTGTATGTTCGCATTTGGTGGCAGCAGCTAGGCATCGCAACTATAATATCGAGAGGAGGATACCTCACGAGTTCAGTGTCAACACGCTTGTGAACACATGGAGCCCTCGCTTCGTGCCTTTCCGGGACCCTGGAGAGTGGCCTCCTTATGATGGGCCGAAGTACATTGCGGATCCAGCTTACCGTTGGAACAAGCGTGGATCAAGGCAGAGGACGAGGCATAGGATGGTTATGGATCAGATACCCGGAAGAACTAGGCGTGGGAGAGGAACTCCATTTGTTACTGATCCCGAGCAGTACGAGTGCGGCAAGTGCGGTAGACTTGGCCACAACTCACGAAGTTGCCATTGGCAGATTAGTGAGGTAGGACTATTGGTTTATAGTATTATTTTATATTTTGTCGTATCATATATTTAATTATGCATGTCTCAATTTATGCTTGTATTTGTGTCAATTATGTATACATTTATAAGTTCATGTTTCATTGTACATTGCAATTCTAATTCATTCACTTTTTTTGTAGGATGGAGCAATTCCACCTGCTCGACCCGACGTACGAGGAGACCCACAGAGGACGTCTCGTTGCGCTGGGGCAGGTAATAATCTATAAGTTTTATTCGTACATGTGTTCGTGAAGTAACATGTGACTATGTTATATTCGATGCAGGACCTTCCGCACCTTCGTTCTAGGACCCACAGTGGGTTCTTGGACATTCGGTACGATGATAGGTACACTCCTTTCCTACAAAGAGCTGGCCTAGATGTCATCTCCTTTCAGGTTCGTCGTGGGTTGCCCAAGTTCAACTCAGCGGCGATAACTGCGTTGGTAGACAGGTATTAAAGTGAATCATTGCCTCCATTCATGGCCATTTGTTAATGCGATTGACTTTTTGACAAGTAATCTTCCTTGGTCTTAAATATAGGTGGCGGCCGGAGACTCACAGCTTCCACCTACCCTTCGGTGAGATGACAGTCTCGCTTCAGGACTGTCAGAAGATGCTAGGCCTAAGGATTCATGGGAACCCAGTCACCGGGCAGTGCAGGTCAGAGGGATGGAGAGCACGAGTGGAGGCCTTCCTTGGGCGTGAGCTTGGCGAGCAAGGGGCTCGCACTTCTGGAGTTCCCATCTCATGGCTACGTACAGAGTTCGCACAGTGCCCCGAGGAGGCAGATGAGGAGACGGTTGTGTACTACTGCCGGGCGTGGATCCTACACCTTTTTGCTTGCGTTCTCTTTCCTGACACGACGGGTGACAATGCGTCCTGGATGTGGATCCACTACCTTAGTAACTGGGACCAGGCGGGTCAGTACAGCTGGGGCTCTGCAGTCTTGTGTTTTCTATACCGGCAGCTGTGCGAGGGGTGTCGTCGGTCTACGGCGAACCCGTCACTTAGTGGATGCGTGTACCTATTACAGCTGTGGATGTGGGCTTGTTTTCCAGTTGGTCGTCTAGAGGTACTGGCTCGTCGTGAGTGGTTCCAAGGTCAGCCTCCAAGTCGCCAGCCGACGTGGGCGTACCTTTGGGACCAGGTCAGGGTTTCGCACACGAGGATAGACCGGGCGTACATTCAGTACACGAACGAGCTAGATTTGCTGACGGCGTCTAGTGTAAGTAAATTTTATTTTCCATGCACCTATTAAAAGGATTAGTATACCATCTAACATCTTATTTGAATATGATGCAGGTAGAGTGGGAGCCGTATGGTGGAGAGGACGCACTACTTTTTCAGCTGAGCACCGTATGTGGGGCCGACGACTACTTCTATAGGATGAGGTGCCCTCTAATCTGCTTCTATGCTATCGAGTACCACCTGCCAGATAGGGTTGCACGCCAATTTGGAGTGAGACAGCTTTGGCCTATGCCTCTGTTCTCGACTGGCGTTGACTTACACAAGTAAGTGTTTTGATATTTCAAATGAGTCATGATGATGGTCCATTTCTTATAATATGGTGCCACGTACGTGGATTAATGTAACGATGACATACGTGCAGGATGGATCGTCAGAGGAACAAGAAGATTTTTGACTGGGAGAGGCACCACCAGTCCTACATTGAGGAATGGGAGGAGATGCACGACAACCTGGACGACAACAATGAGCCGCACACGAACCGTGAGTTCAGGCGGTACCAAGCTTGGTACCAGCGTTCGACAAGGTGTAGGCTCAGACTACAGTGGACCGAAGCTGACTACGCCGACATCGAGTCCTCTGACGATGAGGACACGACGTACGACCGGTCCACTCGTGCTGGAAGGCAGGTGGAGGCAGGACCGATCTTGGACAGAGTGGTAAGCCAATCGACTTATTTTGTTACGTTTAGTTACATAACAATACATTAGGTGTTCTTGGACCGACGTTAGGAGTTATCTATTGTAGTTATTGCAACCTTCGCGCTGTATAACCCTTGTAATAAGTTACATTCTTGTACAAAAGAAAACAAAACTAAATATATAACCCTTGTAATACATTAGGTGTTCAGAAGTCTTAATATTGAAAACATTGTTGCAGGGCAATACACTGAGAAGCTCAGTTGAAGAGATCGAGCGCGTTCGGCCTAGAGTCAATGATGACTACATACTTGGCTTCCTAGATGTAAGATTACAAATATTCTTTCAAACAAATCATTAATACGTTATATTCTTTCACTTAACATTGTTTTGTACAACAGAGGCTGTCACGTCGTCTACGCCGTGCGGCTGGTCGTTGTGGTTGCAGGACAAACACGACGCATGACGTGTACGATCCTTCCGCAGGAAGAGGAGCCTTGGGTTCCTCTAGTCAAGCAGCTACAGGGGACGAGGAGGAGGACGAGGAGGCCGACGACGACGATGACATGGACAAGAGGCACGATGAGCTTGGGCCCTCTCAGCTCCATGACGCTCCATCGACTTATCCTACACCGCCTCTAGGCACTAGGCGACGCCAGTCCCCGTGACCCTTACACTCCAGGCACCAGCGCTCTGGGTCACAAGGGTAGGGGCAAGAGTAGGAGACAGTGAGGGACGTGGTAGATGTTACTATGAACTATTGTATTTACTTATCTTTAATTATTCGGGACCATATGGATATTGTGGACTATTTGTACTTTGCATGACATATTATGTTAGTTGTGATATTCGTTGTGGTTGCATTATGCTTGTTGGATGAGTAAATGTTTAGAATATATATTGATGTCTCTGTTTGTAACTATGGATGCTTCTAATACAAGACCGTATCTTGCGAATTTTTTGCGTGAATCTTTAATCATACTATACTTGTACAAAGGCACAAATGTAGTACACAGATTAACTATAAATTTATTACGTTTATAATCTAGGAATATTTGTACATACGTTGTGTACAAGAATCTATGCATTTTAGAGAATCTATGCTTTTCAGAGAATAAATATAGACTTTTCAGATACACGGACATCATCGAATTATCACATCACTGATATAGACCTCTCAGCTGCAAGGACAACATGCAAGGAAGCACAACTAATCTCTATCTCCACCATCCATCTTATGACTGTTTGATCCAAGGGCTGAGGTAAAGCGGCACACGGATCGCTGACATGGCACATTGACAGGCCTCCATTCCTCCTCTCGACCTATAAATAACCACTCACTCCCTCTCATTCACACAAACAATAAGGAAGAAGAACACTCCTCAGCATTTGCTTTCGTTGTAGTACCAATGTCTGGAGAGTCGTCCAGAGGGAGAGGAAAGGGGAAGAAAACTACCTGGGGGTGGGAGGGTCCTCTTGGTCCCGATTTCTTTGAGGAAGCTCTTTATGAGAGGTTCCCAGTTGAGAGCAAAAGTGATTTCACCAAAGAGGCACCACTGACAGGATACGATGAAAGGAAAGAAGAGTGGTCAAAATGCATGCATGGTGAGGACTGCCTAGTGCAGATGTTCACCGAGGGAATAGATGGAGGTCGTCGTTTCTTCAAATGCCCGCGAGCATGGGTAATTTCTTTTACTATTTGTTTCTTCAATATGTTTGTCTTGTATATCACTTACACGACATACTTTTTGTAGTCTTCCTTGACCGAAGAAAACTATGGGTTCAGTAGGTGGGTCGATCCTCGACCTATTTATCCGCATGCGGAGTACATCTACTACCTACAAGACCGTATCTTTGATCTAGAAAGGGAAGTTAGCAGCGGTTACAAGGACGACGAACAGGACGACAACAACAATGGTGCCGATTCACAGGAGGCACTCTGCAATGATCCATATTGCACCTGCCCTAACCACAAGAAAAAGGGGTCTCCCCCATCACCCCCTGCCACCACCACCAACAACAACGGGAGGCTACTATGGAGAAGGTGCAACACAATTTGCTGTGTGGCCACACTACTAGGATGACTTTATGTTTTTCTTGTGGAGAATCCCAGGTTTAATTATCTAAGGCATGTTAGGTTTAATTACCGAAGGCATGGTTTAATTACCTAAGGCATGTTAGGTTTAGTCAAAGAAAACTATGTACCCAGGTTCGGTACCTGTAGTCACATGCCATTTAATGTGTTTCGTGTGTTGATTTCTATAATATCGTATGTCGTTAACTGTTTTTTGCAGCACGTGTTCAAATGGAAATAAGTCTGTATCATTAAGCGGAATATTAAGACCATTGATAATGAAAACAACCACATAATGAAAAGTTAGATACTATGTCACATTACACAACATATTAATAGTATAACTAAGTGCCGACAGTAGACAAAGGCGCAAATGCACTTCGAAATCCTCAATCTGAAATGTACTGAGTAAGCAACTCATCATCCGAGTACCAGTCCTCTACTACAACCCTGTTGCTGCGGCTAGGCTCAACTGTGTTGCTCTCACCTGCCTGTCGCTTGTAGTAAGCGGCCTTCGCTTCGTCTGCGGCCGCTGCGGCCTGAGTAAAGAATGTGTCGTCATCCTCCTCTGCCTGTAAGCCTGCCTCTGCTAGAGCGATGAGCTCGCTCAGTCTGCCAGTGTCGTTGTCAGCCTCCTGCGCCTGAATGCCCACCTCTGCTAGAGAGATGAGCTCGCTTAGTCTGCCTGTGTCGTCCTCAGCCTCATGCGCCTGTATGCCTGCCTCTGCTAAAGCAATGAGCTCACTCAGTCTGCCAGTGTCGTCCTCATCCTCGTCTCCATCATCACACAGCACAATCGGTGATTGAACGGTGCAACCAGCTCGTGATCTATGGGCATCTAACTTCTTCTCCTCATATCTTGCACGAGCCACCTCTGCAGCATGTTCTCCGCTGCAACCAATCCCTTGATGTATAAAATGCAATCAGTTAGCAACTCGATAATATTACATTTAAAACCAGGCAACGAAAAAAGGTTTTCAAGCACTCACTGGCACATAATGTAGCAACATGCTCGTCCAAGACCTGCATCTGTACTCTTGTCTCCTCCCTTGCCTCATTCCTTGCCCTCTCCTCCTCTAACGTCGTTCGCCTCTCCAATCCCCATTTGTTAAGCCCAACATCGATCGGGTTACAAATACCGCGCTATCTAGCAAACTCACACATCTTTTCTTTGTGATGTTTAACGAATAGGTTGACGTAGTCAGGTCCATATCCCCTCTTCCGTGCAATTACTTGCCTCTTCTTCAGTTCATCCAAGAACTTAGCTTGACCATCATAACATTCCCAACTGCATTTCCTAGTACTCTGTTCAAAACAAATATTATATCATATATGTATTAGGAAAACAAACAAAATACGATTTCATGTTTACCAGAATTATAACAAACCTCATCATACTCAATCATATGGCCGCAATAATGACCTATTCCAAGCTCCGAAGGGACTAGGCCATAGTTGGATTTTACACCACATTCGCACATGACAGGAGGTGCTTTGTAGATTACACGTTCTTTCTTCTTTTCCTTAACCCTCCGCGGTTCTTCCGGCCATTGGTTCTTAGGACCATACAACCACTCCTTGAAACGACACTTCGCCATTGAATACACCTAAATAATGAGACATTAGTACATAAACACATATAGCTCAAGATTTTAACACATACACTTTGCACTTACTTCATGCTTGTTTGGACACACAAACTCCAACGTATTCTCAGGGTTTATCACAGCTCGATCTCCGCAATCGCACAGAGGAGGTTCCTTGAGTCGTCTAACGGCGGCTAGGTGCTTCTCCTTAGCCGTCATTGCCGGAGGGTTAGGGGGGGGTGGAACCCACCGCTTGAAGTGCTCACGTGGATGTCTCCCTCTAAACCAATCGTCGAAAAAGAGGTACCTAGGATCAAACTTTTCTGCACCATCGATCCACTGAAAGAAAAAGCACCTCTCATGGTCCTACACAACGAGATTCCAATAATATATTAGTACCATACTTAAACAAATAAAGAAAAAGGATAGTACAAATAATTTCTTACATTAAACCGACTACATGTGTAGAAGCAACGCGCGGCTGTGTCCGGATGTTTCGATTGAAAAACATGGGCCGGGAAACAACAATCACAGTTAGGGACATGAAGGTCAGGGGGAACAGGGGCATCTTTGCTAGACGCATCGGGGTATAATTCGCGAGGACGACCCCGTTTTCGCCAAAACTCCTCCCGAAACATTTCTTGCATCTAACAAATAGGATGTAATTTAGCAAACATAAATAAAAACATCACAATAAAATATCAATGAGAACCATAACTACAATACAATCAATTTCGTTATAAGAACCAAAAGCAGTTAACATTATACCCTAAACCTAGGGTTTCTCATTTCATCCACAACAATAAACCCATAACATAACTACATGCGGCTTGGTTTGCTAGCATTTTTCACGCCTTGAAATGAACCTATGGTTGTATAATACATATATTGAGGGATACAATGAAACCCTAAGTGATGACGATTCTTAGGTTCAAAAATCCGACTAATATGTACCGAATCTATATGAGAAAAACAAGGAGGTGAGCGAGTATACCTTGCTCTCGAAGATCTACGGATCAAATCAAGGTTTTCAAGGTCCAATATGTCGATTCGTGAGGTAGGATGAAGTGGCGAGAAAAAAACCCGAGGAGAAAGAAGAGGAAGAACGCTCAGGGAAGAAGGCTGGGTTGGAGTTAAATGCAGGTAGCTCGGCGCCAGAGTGAGTGGCGCCGAGCTCGGCGCCAAGATCTACGGCACCGAGCTCGGCGCCAGAGTGGATGGCGCCGAGCCCCTTGCAGGCCGTTTGCCCGTGGCCAGGAGCTCGGCGCCAGTCACCGTGGCGCCGAGCTCGGCGCCACTCACTCTGGCGCCGAGCCAAGGGTCCATTTCTGGAATTCTTTCCGCCAGGGGTCTATTTGAGAGAAACTTTCGAAAAAAGGGCCAAAAAGTAAAAAATTCGGGTGGGGGAAGCGCGATGCCAGATCGAGGAGAGGTCTCCGGCGGCGGTGAGCCGTAACCGCTCCTGACCTCCTGTGCTGTTGCAGCTGCACCTGGCGGAGGTGGAAGGAGAAGTTGATGTGTGGGGCCCATATGTCAGCAAGTGGAGGAAGAGAAGTAGCCGTGGTATTTTGGTCCATACGAAAGATGCATCGCGTATAATGGCCTGATAGTGGGCCTAGGCACCCGGGAGACATAGAAAATGGCAAGGATTACATAGACAAAGAATTATAATGGCAAGATTCAAAATAGGTGAATTGTAATGGCAGATCTTAGAACTTCAAAAACTGTAATGGCGTGGACCCAAAAAACCCATTTAAAAAGACTCTGTAGAGGTCGTAAACTTTCACTACGAGTCATGATTCCCATGTGCCAGGGTTTGTAAGGCCCATATCACCTCTTCCAAAGAAGTGCGGTGTTGGCGTTTCTTAGCGTCGCTACTTAGGAACGTATTCCCAGGCAACAACACTAGAAACGCCTTGGTAGTTCTTTACGTTTATAGAACAAATCTGCAAGCGCACGAAATTACCATTGTAGCATTTCACCCGGAAGTATTTCAGGGTATCATTCATTTATATTTTTCCAAAGGAAGACAATGGTGTAAAAGTCTCTAGTATGGATACGGACAAGATAACATGACTGCACAATAGACCAATTTTCATAACAGGGGTAAGCCAGGATAAATATTGGATAGTGTGACACACACTCAAGCCAATCTCAAGGATAAAGATACAAGAAAGAATAAATAATAAAGAATAAAGGAATATACCTAAACTGGAGTAGCCTTATCCTAAATAGTTATGCTAAGATGAGCAGATGATCATACACATACATGATTTTTTAAGGATAGAGATCCTAAGTTAAGATAGCCTTGGTCACTAAAGACTTGCTTCGGGCACCGGATAACACTTGGTCTGCCAAGCGTTGCTGGCCTGTAGCTCTACGCCGAACCCGAACGTGGGGGATTACAAGGGACGGACAGGGCTGTCACCACCCGCCGCTTACCCCTCAACCGTGGGGCACGAGGCAAACTAAGGTAGCCTTTAGCCTAGACACCACGTCTATGCTATCGACTACTACTCTAGCGTTGCGCAGGGTTATCCGTCTTCATCAGGTCCCTCTACTAGAGTATTCGTCGCAAGGACGAACGACGAACCTGCAAGTAAATAATGAACAAGACTAACTTAAAGTAGAACTCACCACCTCAACTTAGGTCTTAATCTAACCATGTATGTTGTATGAAAGATTAAGCATAGAGTTCTATATGCTAAACTAATAACATAAGAAGTTAGCTCTATTTCATAAGCATAGCTATATTGATATTATGAGAGCAAGTACAAAAGGAAACTCTTGATATTATTCATACCAGAAGGCTCAAGTTGCTCAAGCTCTCCAAGGTAGCGTCTCCTAGCTCCAACTACTAAGAAATGTAAAAAGAATACAAGTGGAGTGAGAAAGGCTCTTGAGTGAGGTGTGTCTCGTGAGGGGGCTCTCCCTCTCCTCTTATACTAGTCTACAGGTCGGTTTGGGGGGAATTATTCGGGGAATCTTCCCTAACTAACCTTCCTATGCATTAATGGCACCGCTTGTCGAAGGTGGGGCCGAGAGGTGGCAGTGGGGGTGCGGCCACACCTGGCTGGCCCGCCTCGCCACCGCCTTCGCGTGGCAGGCCTCTGGATGGGCCTGGACCTTGGTTATGTCAGTTTGGGGTCCAAATCTTCAAGGTACGTGGGCCTTCTTCTTATTCCTTGGCTTGAATCTACATTATGCTTTGCTAGTTTGCACATTTTGACTTTATTTCCCATGTATTTCATGAATGTGGTCTGCAAAAAATTAATCTTCCAATACAAGTGGAAATATGTCAATATGAATAACATATGTGCGTAAGATGTATTAGTTCTCCTGAATTTGTGTCTTATTTGGCGGTCGGATTTGGTCGATAAGGACCGCCAACATGCGGCAGGGTACACTACAAGGTTGTCCAAAGTCCCCTCTAACAAGTTAGTAGCCGCTATAGGTTTCAATGGCCCGCAAATATAGGAACCCCCCACTACTATGGCACACTCATGCAAAAGTACTCATAACACCAGAGGTTGTCCTATACCCAACTCAATCAAGCCCCTTTTGCACCTTTCGGTAAGCGGTAATGAGCTAGAAAAGCTCACAGTACTAGGACAAGACTAGAGCCATATAGTCCTCGTGGTTGTACTGCAAGTGGTTGGTTGAAGCTTACAAATAAGTCCTTATGGAGAGAAACTAGAGCACCAAAAAACAGCCCAATGCTCTAGCCCTCTTAAACCATGTTGCCAAAAAGCAAGTTTTAAACCTTTGTTTCATAGGCCATTAATCATTGTTAAAGAGTTTTATTAAGTAGAGCAACTAGCCTAAGCTAGCTAATGCATAAACCATAAGATTTCAAGGAACATGATAGCAATGTCTAGAATGGATCCTTAGTGGGTGAACAAGTTATACACATGCACACATGAGCATAGATGCGATTAAAGTTATTTGGAGACAAGGAGAACCTCATATTATACTTGCCTTAAACTCAGATCTTCTGTTGGTTCCTAGCCTTCAAAGAATTGCTTCTTAATCCATGTAAAGCTCACCGACTAGAACAGATCATAAAGCACCACACAAGCATCCACACAGACATACATAGCATACAAATTAAATTAGAACAATACACCAATCGATGAAAAGGTTTTAAAACTAATATACACATTGTTTCGAACACACATACACGAAAAGCACGCTAATCGAAGCTATGGTGTGAAGGAAACGACTATAGAAAGATTCTCACATTGAAAACGGAAAAGAAAGACCTATAGGCTTTATTTATTTTATTTAATAAAAATGTGCAAAGGATATTCAAGATAAATACCCTTTTGTTGATTTAAAAGTCAAATTATATTTGAATTGGAAAAACAAGGTAAAATTAATCATATTTCATTTATAAATGATCGATGTCAAAAGTCTAAGTTACTTTTAATTAGAAAACTAATTGCATATAGATTCATCAAATTAATCTCTTATAACATGTTAAAAAATATTACTAACACTTAGATTACTAAATTTTGAACCTAACGCAACTTTAACGGATTTAAACGGGAAAGATATGATGAAAACAGTGTCCAGTGGCAGTTTTGTAGATAACTGGAACTCATTTTAGAATTAAAATAAATCAAAATCTGATTTTTAAACTCCCAAAGGACTGCGGGTTTGATTTTTGAAAAGATGAGGGGTATTTTGCAGAAGTGCTCGGCTGACTGGGTCTCTGGTGATGTGGCGGCACTGACCTAGTCTTCGCTGACGTGGATCCACGTGGTAGCGCGGGGTTGGTCTAGGGTGGTGCACCGGTGGTGGACAGCGGTAGAAGAACGGGATAGTGGACAGCGGTAGAACGGGATGGTGAACTCTTGTGCTGATGCTGATCTTGTTGTGCAGCTTTCATGCCGGTTGGTGTAAACTCCTGAGGATGCTGACTCAAGCAGTATTCTACTCTGCTCCAGAACTTTAGGTTACCATCAGAGCTGGGAATCCTTCTGTCAGAAATGTATCTGTGCTCTGGTTTTCCATTTTACTTTTCAACAATTGGTGCTCATGAAATTTTCTTGAGTTGAATGGCTGGTGCTTAGAATAATGGAATATTAGCATTTTTTTTAGATAAGGGAACAAAAAATATATAATGGAATGTTAGCATATGAGACCAGAACAAATGTAAGTTAATAAATGCAAATGTTGCTACAATGGGTCGGCAAATGTGGCTTGAAATTGGATTGATGAC
The DNA here is from genome assembly GCF_019320115.1 of Miscanthus floridulus. Lineage (NCBI taxonomy): Eukaryota > Viridiplantae > Streptophyta > Magnoliopsida > Poales > Poaceae > Miscanthus > Miscanthus floridulus. Next base: position 15,234 of record NW_027096545.1, on the reverse strand, counting down.
TGTGGTCCCTTTTATTTTCTGAACCCACATTTTTTACTTCTACTTTGATGTGGCAATTTGTTCTGATCATTAGTGGATGAAAATGCTTTCGAAATAAAGCTGTACCCAATTACAAAAGTAGTATTGTTTTGTGCATAGTCAGTTACCCCACTTGCTTGCCTGGATTAGCATTCCTCAAAATGCTTGATGTATGGTTCACTCCATCGGGATGCATTGGAAACAAGATCATTGGACACCACTGATGATTGAGTACTGACACAAAGAGTTCTGCCACCGTAACAGAAGAATATAGTGCGCCAGTTTTTACTATAGTATATATTAGTAGAAAGTAAGTTTCATGGTAATTTCAGTTTTAGCAGTATGTTCAAATTGAGCTAAGTATGCAATCTTCACGCATTAGAGTTACTGAACAATTAGTGGTCGTCTCACGTCTGATCCTCAGTCACAGAAGTTAACTGTGTAATTTATCAAGCGAAATTTTGAGTAAATTCAAGCAAACCCTTCCGGTCAAAATTCAGTGAGCATGCAAACTAATTTACTGAAACTGATAGGTACCTTTGCACCGTACAACAAATTCAGTCGGCATGGAAACTAGTTTACTGAAACTGAAGCATATGTAACCACTACTAGTTGGGGCTTGGGGCTTGGGGCTTGGGCAGACTTCCTCACGTCAAACTGAAAACTGAAAAACTCACAAAAGTAAAAGAAAAGCATAGCAATTTTACAGGAAACCGCATCACCTATGACTTAGCACATGGTCAATAAGGAGACTTAGCTTAGCTAAGTAAATTAACACGTGTACTTCCATAAAAAAGCAGGGTTCCAGGTTCAGAAAATGTTCTGTTCTATGTATTTGTACGGCTCTGAAGGATGCACTCCTACTTCAGTCAAATGATGAGTGCATCCTGTAGAAACCAGAAAATGTTTCTTCTGTTTTTTCATGACTATGAAACCATTTGCGGCCAAACTGTATGACTGATGAACCGGTTTTCTTTCCTTGTTTCAAGTTGGTGAACCTGATCAAAAGACAGAAGGTGGTGACGACAAAGGAAAGGAACTCGGCGGCAAAGTACTGAAATGTGTTCACGGCCAGACGAACCATGTGACAGAGAAATGTGTCGAGTGTCTGCTATGGAAGCATGTCCAGTTCAACACGGTCGTCGACACAGATGATCATCGGCACTTCAGCATGCAACAAATAAATCGATCAACAATCGAGCTCTGTGTGCTGTTCTGTTGTGTTCTGAAAACGAGGAACTCTGTTTATATAAGCTGCTGCCTGCTGCCTGCTTTTGCAACCTGTTCGACTGATCCTGAAATGCAGTCGCAGGTTTCAGTTCAGACTCGGTCACCGTGGTAGTATGCAATCTCTGTGTGACCCTGAGCTGTAGGTACTGCATCCATGCCGCGCGCCGCCCCGCGGACGCCGGCGCCACCGTGGCTGGACGCGTGAGGTGATCCGTGCCGCTGGGGCGGCCGCCGCAGAAGCCCGTGGCTGGCCGATCGAGGAGATGAGACGAAGTGGCGTGGAATTTGGCTTGGGCGCCCGTACGAGCTAGAATATCTGGGCCCACTTGGCAGGGACACGGAACGACGCCACCCTCAAACATGGACATGGTTGAGGAGAAGTCGCATCCCCGGAAGGCCGGGCCCCGGACCGCCACCAGCCCTCTACACAGAGTTTTTATGAACCTTGCTTTAAAACTGAAAAGTGATAGTCTTTTCTTTGACAATTTATTCAAGAGTAAACACTTTCAACCTCCAACCCGAATGTTCGTATGATTTTCAACCCTAAACTACAAAATTGGGTACCGGACACCATCTAGTTATTAAAGTCGGACAAATTTGGTCCTCTAGTTAGTTCGGATCCAAGGGTGGTTTTCTGTTTTCTAAAAAATAATAAAAATCTGGTTTAATCTAAAAAATCATAACTAATTTATTTTATATTGGAAAAATAACTAGCACATTTTTTTTTCTAAAAAATCATCTATATTTTGGCAATCTATTTAGAGTTATTTGAATCTTACTTATTTCTATTTCTATTATTTTATTGCTCACAATAATGTTTATTATTTACTTAAATTATCGTTTTGTACTATATCAGACCTATAGACCGATCAAGAGGATATAGCAGGCTATGAGCACATAGAAAAATATAAAAAGACAATACAAACCTCTCGGATGTCACCATATGCATAGATCCTATTTAGGTTATAGACCTTGCTAGCACTTTACTTTAAGTTGATTGCCTAATTTGGTTAAAGACTTAAATAAATAACAAACGTGGCTACAAGCAAATGAAACACCGGAAACATGAACACATAAGATCCAAATAGAATACCAACAAATAGATAATATTTTTATTAAAAAATAGTACTAGTTTCATTTTTTCTAGTTTAAATAAATTAATTATGATTTTTAAATATTAGATTAGATTTTATTATTTTTAGAAAATATACAACCACCTTTAAAATTAGCTGTAAGACCAAATTTGTGCGAGTTCAATAGGTGGAGGGCATCTAATACTCAGTGTTGTTATTGGACCTTCGAACACGTAGTTGCCGCTCAAAATGACGAGGAAGAGAAGGAAACGACGAAGTGAACACGAATGGCCAATGAATTAGGGTTTTCTTAATCTAGTTGTCCTCCTCCTTACAACCCCTTTGGGGGCGCTATTTATACAAGCTTGTTGGCTTTCATCTGACCAAAATGCCCCTGCAACCACTACACATTCTAAACATATTCCGATCCCAACCGGACGCTGCCATCAAATGTGGCCAACGCCTCCCTGGGTTGTCACCGGCCATAGCTTCCACTGGGTCCCCACGCCACGTAGCCGATGTGGGCCTACTCAGGCGAGGACTCGCAGAGGCCCTTCACGGCCTGGTAGCCTTTCGCCCTGGCGAAACCTTGGGGGCCACCTACAAGCGAGACCACACATGGGCCTGGTTTAGTTTCAAAAAGTTTTCTCAAAAAGTACTATAGCAGCTATCACATCGAATCTTGCGATACGTGTATGGAGCATTAAATGTAGACGGAAAAAAAAACTAATTGCACAGTTTGGTTCGAAATCGCGAGACGAACGTTTTGAGCCTAATTAGTCCATGATTGAATACTAATTGTCAAATAAAAACAAAAATGCTACGGTAGCCAAATTCCTAAATTTCACCCAACTAAACACAGTCATGGTATTGAAGATCAGATAAAAAATAAACCTCCCTTTCGGCCTAGCCCCTGGGAAACTTCATGGCCGCTTTACGGTTTCGCTAGGCCGAAATGGTGAATCCGCCTAGGATCCCTTCTTGATAGGACACGTCATTTCGCACTAGTGAAACATTGAAGCGAGGTCGCCCTACTCCGCGCCATGTCTGCATAGAAAGGTGTGCCATTTCGCTGAGGCGAAATGGTGCAAACAGTTATTCCTTGCACGCACAGGACGGCGGAGGGCCGCACAGGGTGCGAAAAGATTGAGTCCTCCCCCAACACCCAGTTTTGTAATTCAAGATTAAAAATCGAACAGTTGTGCAAGTCATTTAATTGGCTCCACAAAAGCTATCAAATGTTAATTAACAATTTAGGGTTTTGCCGTATCTCATCCTTCACTTTATATAGTTTGTGCCCAACACTTTAAGGAAAGCTGTTTAGCACATCAATTAGGGTTCATTGATTACATTGTGAAGTTTTTGTTTCATGTAGTTATTTATTTTCATATTTTAAAGTTTTAAAGCTTTATGGTTTCATGTGGCCTTTTCTTTTATTATTCTTTCACATTTTCTTTTCATGTAGCTACACTGTTACCAGAATCCATTCTTCCCCTCTCACTAACACCACCGCAGCAACCGGAGCCAGAAATTCGAGCTTCTCTGGCTTTGACTCCTGCGTGCTATAGTAGAGCTATAGTGGCAGTACAGCGGGGAAGCCGGATCTGCCGGGAGCCCGGTCAAACGACCCTAAATAGATGTATCCGAATTCGTTTTTTAGTATTTTTCTATATCCGATTCCAGATCCGTATTCGACAAAAATATAGAATATCTGATATTTATCCACATCCACGAAAAATAAGTTATAATGAATCTATTTAAAAGGTTTCTCTTCATGAATAGTGACTAATTATTTAATTTTAATATTACTAGTGATGCATCGAAACTATTTAATAGTATATCTATAAATATCTTTTAATATTATTAATGATACATAAAGATTAAATTAATTTTAGCAATTTTCTAATTTAGTTTAAACCTAATATATTTTTAGTGATAAATTATTTTATAGAGTTTATAAGTTCATGATAATATTATAAATGTTGATCGATTAATCAATATATTATTTTATAGAGTTTATTAAAATATTTATTTATAACTATATTATTTTGATGAGTTATCCTTGTCTCTGTTATACACCCACACACTTTAATCCCCACTTGTGTAATAATTTTGTAATTACAAAAATATTGATAAAGCAAAATGGCTACTTGTTGCCTATCATTTTTATCTAAATTTCTTCACATGACCTATCATCTTATTAAATATTGTTCATTATATTTTAGTTCGCTTCGATACCGGAGATTATTAGAAGCGTACTTTGATTTTATTTCACCTTGCTTATGGGTGAAGTTAGTAGTAAAACCTGTTCATGTATGTTGAATTTAACAATATTCATGAGTTGAATTGAGTAAATATCTAAATAGGAATCTGAATCTGAGACATCTTAAAAATATATATATATCTGTATTCGAATTCAAATTAAAATATGGTGAAAGGTGATATCTAGATCCGATTCCATGTGAATCCATTCTGTTTCCATCCCTACTGTCGACGGAATGGACTAAGTAGGTGGTTAGTGCTGAAGGACACTTGGTGATCGGGCTGGACAAAAATCTAAGAAAAAAATCGCCATTTAATATTAGGTATAGATACAATACAAATACAGATATTGATGCAAATATAGATTTAGATATAGATATATTTGGACCGAAAGACACTGAGTGACTGGGCTCGTCAAAAACCTAGAGGAAGAAATTTTGCTCTTTGATATTAGGTATAGATATAAGTATAGATATAGATATAGATATAGATATAGATATAGATATAGATATACAAGATGAAATGTACTGTATAGATATAAAGTTAACCTTTTTCACTATATATTATATATAATCGTGTTTGTTCACGTGGTGTCGTAGGTGTAACTTAAGATATTCAAACACAATATATTAATTGGACCGGAGGTTCCTCCACTACCTCCTCGTATATATAAAAAAGAAAAGAGTAGTAAAATATATATACTCTGTGTCTCTCTTCTGCATGACTCCCGTTAAGAGCGACAGAATGAGGATCGCGCCCGTGACGATTGCTATGTTCTTGATTCTTACTATCATGCCTTCAACCTTGACGTCAGCCAGGTGTGGTTATTACTTTACATGCATACCTCCATCGTGTTTCAATTAGATATACTTTTAGAAAAAAATAGTTAACCAACCAGTCTTGTTGGATTTCTATATTGTGTTATTGATTGTAGGTTTGATCCGCCCTTCCCCGTCGCCACCGTGGCCACCGCCCAAGATTCGCCAGCTGGCGTCGCTATTAATTCACGCTGTAGGGGGGATTTCGATTGCCAAACGCCTTGCAAAGAAAGAGGCTACGAGCGTGGTACATGCCATAGAAATTGTACAACAGGAATTTCTCCGTTTTGGGGTGTGTGTTACTGCCTACCGATTTAATATGTCCATTTCATTAATGGAAGTCCAATAAAATTAGTCCATCGGCGTGAGCTAGTTGGCAAATTTAACATGCACACTACCGGAGACGGCTTCTTTGCTGAATGTCACATACTTTGTCGAGTGCTTTTTATCGGACGCTCGGCAAAAGGCTATTTGCCGAGTGCTTTTTATCGGACACTCGGCAAAGAGGCTATTTACCGAGTGCCAGAGATAAAGCACTCGGCAAACAACTGACACTCGGCAAAGAGGTAGTTTGCCGAGTGCCGAGCACTCGACAAACAATAACACTCGGCAAAGGGCCGTCGCCGTTAAAGGCTTTGCTGAGTGTCAGATTAGCACTCGGCGAAGGCTCTGCCGAGTGCCCGATAATGTGCACTCGGTAAAGAGGTCTTTGCTGATAAACTGTTTACCGAGCGCACTTTGCCGAGTGTAACACTCGGCAAAAGCTTTATTAAGTGTATATTAGTCTTTGCTGAGTACCTGAGACACTCGACAAAAAAACTGAATCCGATAGTGACATAAGTACTAGGAGTAATTCAAAAGAGACAAAATAAATATTGAACATACATAAGTACCAGTGAATTTGGGGCCACACAACTAACCACTACAACAAAAGATGCTAAAAAAAACATAATATAATCCCTCAACACGGGATAAATTTCTCAGGTATTGTTCATCGCTTTTCGTTCTGTTCACCTAGTTTTTACTGTTCGCTTTGCGATTTCACTGTTTCCGCGCGTTTACAGAGCGCGGCGGCAGCACACCTACCGGGCTAGTATATATAACGGATGACACGTAATGGAAACATGTCTGTCGAGTGACATGGTAATAAAGCACGTGTATGTGATATCCAACATGTCCCGTGATACAAGCAAGAATAACTTACAGTTCCTCTTCATTTTTTCCGCAATAAAGACTAGAAAAGGGTGAGATATAGATATGCGTGTATTGTAAGGTGTGTTGTGTGCGCTAGGTTGTACGTTCACATAGAGACCTCTGCCATTCCTTTGCTCCTCGCTATCACAGTCGCTGCCGTCTAGGTCATGTCTCCTTCTTTTTCTCCGGTAAGTCTACTGATGACAAGGAGAGGGGACTGTGGGGGGTACGACCCCGGATACCCACGGCAGACTACATGGGTTGTGCTCCCAGAGGCGGTCTGGCCCACAAGACGAAGACCTACGGTGCACGGTACTGCTCAACATGTACCGCAAGACATTAAGGACGATATTCTGAAGATATTATGAGATCTGTTAGGATATGTACGATCCCATAATTCCTATAATATGTTATTACTTTCCGGTTATCTCCTAAATCTAACCAACTTGTAACCCTGCCCCCCATACTATATAAGGCGGGCAGAGACCCCCTCAAAACACACGCGATAGCCAATACAAACTAACTGACAACAGGAGTAGGGTATTACGTCGCGCTGACGGCCCGAACCTGTCTAACTCTTGTGTCTCTGTTGCCTTCTGGTTCTTGATTACGCGCACCTCTGTCGATCAATCTACCTTCGTGGGATACCCCTCGGAGGACTGCCGACGATATTCTATCGACAGTTGATGCGTCAAGTAGGGTATGCTTGCTGTTTCCATGACGAACAAGATGGTACGTTTTGCAGGCTCTTCGTTCTCCCCAAAGCCCGGCCAGATCTTTACGGTCGGATCGATCTCCTGGGTTATCAATGCTGACGAAGACAGAGAGATCATCGACCCGGTGTAGATTGATTCTGCGTCGACCACACCAGCACCTGTAACAATAGATCCGATCTCGAAACCGCCTCCGAGGTCGTCTTCATCAACAATTCGCCGTCTGCTTCCCCACTATCCGAGGAACCAGATCAACAACGATGATCTGATCGCATCCATCGACTAGGTTGGCCAGAAGCTCACCGACTGCCTCTCCATCGTAGAATTGGCTCTGAACACTCTAGTTCAACGCCGACCACCCTCTGATCTTGATCTATCGGAGGCTGATCAGGAAACTCCAGGGGTTACGACCGCCACCCGTCAGGATGCCCTAAGGGGCAGATTCGACGACCAGGTGGGAGACATCTATCCTCTCACCGACCCGATCGCCGACCAGCTCTCGCTGACTGTCAACATGCTGGAAATCAGCCGGCGTCCCGAAGGATCCCTCCAAACCATCCTGGAGGAAAACCCAGACTCTGAGTCCTAGGGCTCTATGGAGACTGTCGCCGAAACTGAAGTCGTTCAACCTCCTTTCCCACCCTTCCGAAGAGGCAGGATTTTCAATGTCAGAGTCGATAGCCCCCCACGGGATAGGGAAACCGACGAGGACCGCGCCGCTCGTGTCAATAGAAATGCCAACCGTGCGCAGCGCCGAGCAAATGAGGCCACCATTTGCTAGCCAAGGCTGCTCGCAATGCAGAATAGCTCGACTCGCAAGGGAGGCCACGCCCACTTCACCGCAACCTTGATGACGAATTCGTCCGTGTCGATGTCCACGATGTCTACAAGGTTCCAAGCGCCAACTTGGCCATGGGTGCTAATGAGCTCGCTCGGCTCGAACAAACGCCAGAAGTCCCCAAGGTCACCGCCATGCTTAAAGCGACGCACTGCCAGGTCAGCGAGATTTGCTAGGATTAGAGATCTTCCTACTCAACAAGCTCGATTCACCGATCCACCGCGCCAAGATCCAATTGCCGCCCCAGCCGAAGCCGTTTCGCCGACCAATAGCGTGATGATGGACAACCCCTCTAGGGGGAGCTAGGGGAAACCGCATCGACTACCCTTGCCAACACGACCAAGAAGTCGACCAAGATGTCTGAGCGCACATCAACAATCTCTGGGACACACGGCGTCATATCGATAGGCGATGTTTCTCTCATCATGAAGAGGAAGTACGCCGGCGTCAAGAATACGAGCAAGAGTTCGATAATTCGGACACAGCCCTCCAGCCACTCAACATCGGCAACGCCGCAGATCACGACGGTGACAATCCCAAAGGGCCCTGAGCATTCACAAGGGCACTCTAAACACTCCAGTGGTCCCATGGTTTCAAAATCATCGGGGTCAAAGTCTACAAGGGGAAATTGAACCCCACATAGTGGCTGCAAGCTTATGCCACTGCTATGCATGCCGTCGGGGGAGATACCAGTGTCATGACAAACTATATTCCCATCATGCTCACGCCAACCGTAATGAACTGGCTCATGAGCCTCGCCCTGAATTCCATTGGATCTTGGGAATAGCTGAAGAAGGTCTTCACCGAGAACTACATGGCTACGTGTACTCGGCCAGGCACCAAGCACGATCTAAATCGCATCTATCAGAAACTGTCCGAGCTACTCCGTAGCTACATCAGATGATTTTTCGAGATGAGGAATTATATTCCCAACATCATGGAAGCAAAAGTCATCACCGCCTTCGTCTGAGGACTCCATCACCGCAACCTCCGCTCCAAATTCAATCGCAAGCCACCAAAGGTGATTGGCGAGATGATCACGACCGCCGATCAGTACGCCGACGCTGAAGAGGCCAAAGTTCACTTCAACGAGGATGCAGGCACTCACCGCCCAACTCACCGTAGCGACGAGCGCCCCAACAAACGACGCCATAGTGACCGCCACCACGACAACCGCGGCCACCATCAGGACAGTGGTCGTGATCGGCCAGAAGGGTCCAGAGCTAGTCAATATCGCCGCCGTCGACCAGACCACATCATCGCTGCTATTGACGAACCTCACAACAAGTGTAACTACGACGAGCAATATAAGAAATCCTCGAAGGCCTATGCCCCCTCCACAAGAATAGCAAGCACAAGATGAAGGACTGCATCGGCTTGGCTAAGGAGCTCCAAGCCAAGAAGAAGGACGACGACGACGGAGCCAAAGGTCGCCGACCACCTAGGGACAACAATAATGCCTTCTAGGATCATGGCAAAGTGGTCGCCACTATCTTCGAGGGCCTCGCCGCCGCCGAGAGCAGAAGAGATCGAAAGCTCACCGCCCATCGGGTGCTCGTCATCAACATAGAAGACGTTATTGCCAACCCCAGCTATCGCCCCTGGTCTGAGGTCCCCAACACCTTCAGCAGGGCCGACCAGTGGGTGGACATCCCTTATACAGGGCATTTCCCCCTTGTTCTTGATGCAACCATCAAGAAAGTACTCTTTAGGAAAGTGCTCATCGATGGCGGAAGCGCCCTGAACCTCCTCTTTGCTGGAGCCCTAAAGGAGCTGGGCCTTGGAATAGAAGACCTCACTCCCTCTAACTCCTTTTGGGGCGTGGTACCTGGCAGGGCATCCAAACCTCATGGAGAGATCACCCTCTCGATACAATTCAGCATGGCTAGCAACTACCGTGTCTAGCACATCAACTTCTACGTTGCTGACTTCAACACCGCCTACCACGCCATACTTGGTCGGCCAGCTCTAGCCAAGTTCATGGCCATACCGCATTACGCCTATCTGGTGTTGAAGATGCCTTCGCCTGTAGGAGTTCTGGCTCTACGGGCCAACCTCTCCATCTCCTATGCCTATAAAATAGAGAGTCTCGCCCTCATCAAAGCCACCAACCTCTCCATCCAGATGGCTAGCATGGTCACCGACGCCAAGACGGTGCCTGCCGATGACCTAGAAATCCTAGTGCCCTAAAGACCCCTTCAGTCTGCCTTGGATAGACGAGGTTGTAGACTCCACCACCGGCTGCGAACTCCTCTCCTTCCTCGACTGTTACTCCGACTATCACCAGATATCCCTCAAAGAGGACGACCAGATCAAAACATCGTTCATCATGCCTTTCGGTGCGTATTGCTATACCACCATGTCTTTTGGACTCAAGAACACCAAGAAGACCTACCAAAGGGTCATCCAGATGTGCCTTGACCAATAGATAGGCCGCAACGTCGAAGCTTACATTGACGATGTGGTCGTCAAGTCCAAAACCACCGACAATCTCATCGCCGACCTCGAAGAAACGTTCACCAACCTAAAAACATACCGATGGAAGTTGAACCCTTCAAAGTGCATCTTTAGAGTTCCATCCGGCATACTCCTGGGCTACATCATCAGTGCCCGCGGCACCAAACCCAACCCTAACAATGTCTCTGCCATCACCAATTTGAAATGGCCAACCTACGTAAAGGATATACAGAAGCTCATAGGGTGCATGACTGCTCTCAGCCACTTTATATCACGCCTCGGCAAAAAGGGACTACCGTTCTTCAAACTACTCAAGGCCTCCAAGCGCTTCTCCTGATCAGAGGTGGCTGATATGACTTTTGAGCAGCTCAAGTCATTTTTAACGAAGCCTCCGATCATGATGGTGCCTCAACCAGATGAAACCCTATTGATCTACATTGCCACCACTTCTCATGTCGTTAGCATAGCTATCGTCGTCGAGCGCGAGGAAGCCGGGCATGCCTATACGGTGCAACGTCTGGTCTACTTCATCAGTGAGGTTCTTAATGAGTCCAAAACTCGTTACCCTCATGTTTAGAAGCTGTTATATGCCATTCTATTCACGTCGCGCAAGCTCCACCATTACTTCGAGTACTACAAGATCGTCGTGGTCACCAAGTTCCCTCTAGGGACATCCTCCATAACAAAGAGGCCAATGGCCACATCATCAAGTGGGTAGTCAAGCTCGGCACTTACTCCATAGAATTCAGAAGTAGACCTACCATTAAGTCATAGGCGCTGGCTAATTTCATCGCTGAGTGGACCGAGATCCAAGAGCCCATCCCCACTGCCTGCCCCGAGCACTGGGTGATGTACTTTGACGGCGCCCTCAACATCAACGGTGCTGGTGCTGGCATTTTATTCATTACTCCAACTAAGGACAAGCTCTGTTACGTCCTCCGAATTCATTTTCCAGCCTCCAACAACGCCGCGGAATATGAAGCATGTCTCCACGGACTTCGTATAGTCGTTGAGCTTAGCGTCAAATGCCTCATGGTATACGAAGACTCCACGCTGGTCATCAACCAAGTCAACAAAGATTGGTTCTGTTTCAGCGAGAACATGGATGCATACTACGCTGAGATCAGGAAACTCGAAGGAAAGTTCTACGGTATCGAGTATCACCACGGGTACGAGATCAAAATCAGCTCGCTGACCACCTATCTAAGATAGGCTCTTCTCGCGCCATGATTCCGCCTAGGGTCTTCGTTCAAGACCTCTTTACGTCATCTATTAAGCAAGAGAAGGAAGTTCAAGAAATCCCCCCTGATGAGCAGCTGGTACTTGCAGTACCTTCACCGGTCGTAGATTGGAGGGAACAGTTCATCAAGTACCTCTCCAGCGCCGACGTACCTGCTGATAAGACCAAAACTGAATGCCTCATCCATTGTAGCAAGCATTACGTGCTGGTAGATGGGAACTTGATGAGGAAAAGTGCCAAGGAAGGGATACTATAGAAATGCATCACCCAAGAAGAGGGAGTGAAACTACTTCTTGAAATTCACTCTGGCTCCTGTGGCAATCACGCGGCCTCCAGAAACCTGGTCGACAAAGCTTTCCGAGCTAGTTTTTACTGGCCCACGACCATCACTGATGCAGAAGATCTCGTCCGACGTTCTGAAGGATGTCAATTTTTCGCCAAGCAAATACATGTGCCGACGCATGAATTACTGACCATCCCAGCTTCTTGGCCTTTTGCATGATGTGGACTAGACATGATCAGGCCCTTCAAGCCTACGCCAGGCGGTTTTCGGTACATATACATGGCCATTGACAAGTTCTCCAAGTGGATTGAGTACAAGCCGCTTGTTTTGGCCACTGCAAAGAAGGCAATTGAGCTCTTTGAAGATATCATCCACAGATTCGGTCTCCCAAACAGCATTATCACCGACCTCGAAACTACATTCACTGGTCACCATTTTTGGGACTTCTACGAAGATCGATGCATCTCCGTCAAATACGTCCCTATTGCCCATCCTAGAGCCAACGGCTAGGTCGAACGGGGAACGGCATGATCCTCGATGAACTAAAAAAGAGACTATACCAGAAAGAGAAAAAGCATCCAGGCAGATGGCTCAAAGAGCTCCTAGCTGTGGTCTGGGGACTACGCACTCAAGCTAGTCGCAACATCGGTGTATCTCCATATTTTTTGGTCTACGGCTCAGAGGCCGTACTTCCCATGGACATTGCCTTTCGAGCACACAGAGTAGAGCATTATAATGAAAAGCAAGCCACAGCTGTTCGAACAGAGGACGTCAATAGGGCCGAAGAAGAATGCCTAATCACTTGCATCCGCATAGCTAAATACCTAGAAGGCTTGCGAAGATACTACAATCACAATATCAAAGGTCATTCATTTGCTATCGGCGACCTCGTTCTCCATAGGAAGCAGAAAACCAAAGGGATGCACAAGCTCTCCTCCTCCTGGGAAGGGCCTTACTTGATCAAAGAGGTTACCCGACCAGGGTCTTACCAGCTAAGTGACATGGACAGAACCGATATCCCCAACTCATGGCACATTGAGTAACTTATATGTTTCTATCCTTGAAACACTCCAGATATGTACTCTCCACTCCGTAATGAATAAAGTTTTTGTCGCCATACTTCATCCCCATTATTTCTCCACTCTAGTTTAATCTCCACTTATGATTACTAGCTCCGAGCTGCTCCTTAACAAACTCCGACAATTATACGTGATCTCCATAAACACTCCACCCCGATTCTTCGTACTAAAATATCTCTAAGATATTTCACCAACCAACGAGCAGCACATGTTCTGCTCTATGTTCTTTGGAGAAAACCCTGTCTCTGATCTCTCCCTACACGTGCTACGGGCTTCGCGCTCTACGTTATGGGTGGTCGGCTGTGGTTCCTTGATCACACTTGTTCCTCCTACACGTGCACGGACTCCAGCGCTTGACATTATGGAATACGGGCTAGCCAAGGCCAAGAGCCCAGTAACGAACTAACTGCTCAGACGCTACTTATACCATGTATAAATGCGTTAGGATTAACAATACATCTATTTTTCGCCAAAAGTGCTAGCAAGCCACATAAACATGCACATGTCATCTACATACAACATTTATACAAATACATAAATGTTTGCTTATGCCCTCGTGCATCTAACTCTCCTCTCCAGATGTCCCATATAGGTTTTCTCAACACTCAGGTTACTGGGCTTGGCCATCACCGTCTACCTCGCTGAACAGATCGACATCGCCGGCCAGCCTCTTCGCCGCGTCCTCCACCTCATCCTTCAGCTGCTCCTGCTTCATTGCACCCGTCCCTCTAGCAAATCTGGCCCCTATCGCTCTAAGATTGATGGCAGGGTAGTGGGACTGGACCACCGCCAAGGCATGTGTCACGACGGAGATAGTGGTGTCTCGGTTGAAGCTCTTGAAGTTCTCCCATGCCGCTTTGCACCTGTCGATGATGGTGTCCGGACGTGGTGGCTGGTCGTCGGGCTGAGGAGCTACCTCCATGTCCATATAGTTGAGCACTAGCTTGACTCCGGCCACCATGGCATTGAGTTTTTCCCTCTAGGTTTGTGCCTCCAGCTCCAGCATGTCGATATGTGCCTTGGTCATTCGACAGTATTCTACAGACACCAAAGGGATTCGTCAAATGAAGCAATCATATCAGCAACAACTCGGACCATGAACTACTCACCTTCTAGATCCTCGGCCAGCTTCTCAACTCACCCAGACGCCCTCTCCTTCTCCTCTTGGAGTTGACTGATGACTTGATGCAACTAGCCAAGCTCCGCATCTTGTTCTACAAACATGACGATCGTCAGCAACATCAAAACTGTTCGGCAATGCAGAGCAAATTCACCGATACACAGTACCTTTCTTCTGCTTAGAGATGCCTCTCAGCTGCTCGGATAGGATGCCCTTCTGGTACTCTAGGTCCTTGGCGTTGGATTCAGCAAGATCATGTTTGTGCTGGGCCCTCTGGATGTTCTTCTCCATCAGCTTCACCGCCTCCTTCAGCTTCATGTTCTCCTCGGTGAGGGGCTCCATCCTCTTGATTAGCTACTGCCTTTGTACAACAGTTCATGCTATACCCTACAAAGCACCAAGATTATAAAAGGACTATATTCTCTAGCATCAAAGACGGACACCGTTGATGCAATACTAACCTCAATCTGCTTCATGGTTGTGGAAAGGGTGGACCGTAGCCTCTTAACCTCCCTAGTGGTGTCCTCCTCTTCCATGACCACCACTTGATCCCCCCACTTGTAGAGGATGCGGATGGCTTGAGGTCATGATTTTTCACGCACAATCTCCTCGACCTTGTCCTCTTCCTCCGCAGCCGGTGGCGCTCGTTGGGGGCTCGGTGGTCGCACAGAGCGTTCGACCATGCCCTGCGGCATCTCTGGGCACGCCGCTTGTTCCTCTGATGCTTCTGGCCTCTGTACCTTAGACTCCGGCATGATGTCGGCAGCTCCTGCTCTCACCTCCGAAGATTCGGCGGCTCTCGCCGTTGCTCCTGGTGACTCCGCCGACTCGCCCGCTATCGTCGCCAATCGCTCTCCGCTTTCAACTCCACCAGTAGCGGTGGTCGCCTCGTCTGCAAACCGCTGAGGG